>NW_012267322.1:7283610-7337724 GCF_000151885.1 Dipodomys ordii | reverse complement strand
CGGAAGTGGCGCTGTGGCTCAAGTGGTAGAGCGCTAGCCTTGAGCTGAAGAGCTGAGGGACAGCACCCAGGCCCAGAGTTCAGGCCCCACAACTGGACCCCCCCCCAAAAAAAAAGAAAAAAGAAAAAAAAGAAAAATTGCCAAGAAATATCACAAAGATGATCAAAGATCTACCTCTGAAAATGGCATATCAGTTCTGGATGGATGGAGTAAATTCTACCTACCCTTTATTTTAATGATGCTACATCATAACTAAAAGATGAAGAGCTCAATAAATGCTATGAAGTTACTGTAACTTTAATTACGAAAGGTAAGGAAGACAGTATACAAAAGAAACTATGTTTTTCATTTATTAAAATGTTCTAAAGTTATTTTTAGAAATTATTAAATTGAATCTAGTGAGGTATCAAAATTTTAAAAAAAGCACCAAAATTAAATCTGTTCATTTCAGGAACCAAAGGAATTCAGCAGCATTCATGCCACTCACAAAGCATGAGCAGGAAGCACAGCATGGTGTCTACAGAGGTAAGACCTAGTAAGATTTAGGTCATTTCTAGGGGTGGGTTTGGGTAGATAACAGGAGCCTGAGTTTGATCAGTGTATTCTCTGTGCATGTATGTACACAAACATCACACTGGAACCAATTTGTACCTACAATTAATACAAGTTAAACAACAAAAGTAAAAAATTCAATGATTTCTAGTTAAAAAAACCAGGCATAGAAGAGAATTATTTATAAAAGCTATTTACCAAAACCCAACAGTATGTGTACTGCCAACAGTGACATTCTAATCCCATTTCACTGAAAATATAGGACAACAGGATGACAGACATTTAAACAACTAAACTAACATAGTGAAGTATGGAAATGGAAACAATGATGACAGAAACACTAAGAGGTAAAATAACTTTTTTAACATGCTGGTATCTATAATCTTAAATGCAAATGTCAAAAAGTCTATCATAATTAAGAAGAGAATTGATAAGAGGATTTATCTAATATAGACAAAAGTGAATAGTTTTTCTCCCCAATCATAAGAATCTTACAAAATGCTGTTAATCATTTAAGCTTGGCTACTACACAATTTACCTACATTTCAAAATATCATGTTGCACATTATATGTAATATATAATTAAATAAATTAAATTTTGGCAATTAAAATTAATAAAAATAAATCAATCTAAAATATAACTTGAAAATAAATCTAAAACTAAAATAAGGTGAGGAAAGTAACTCATCTACATTAGTAGCAAAATCATAAATACCTCAGGAAGAAATTATACAAAAAACCTTTCAGAGCCTACTATGAAGGGACATGCCCAAGTGAAATGTGTATGTATGTTCACCAAAAGCCATGTATAACACTTTTCCTAGCAGCACTGTGGATAATAACTCAAAACCAGAGGTCACTTATCATACTCTATAAGGAACAACTACATTTACTTGCAGTGGTGTGTATAAGCTTGAACTTGGAGTGAGAGACAATCAAGTAGGTAGGGCACAAATCCCTTATTGTAAAATACAAAACCAAGCCACACTAGTCTGCATGGATGGAGGTCAGGCGGACCCCTGCACAGGGCAAGGATAAATACTGCTGGTCCCATTGTATCCTGTTGGGGTGCTGAGAACCCTATCAAAGTGTGTTCACTTTGTGGAAAGTAATCAAGCTCTCCATTAGGATATGTATATATTCAATAGGTTATATTTGCTCTTCTTCAAAAAATTACTGAAGGATATAAAACTAGGTTTGAAGAAAAGATGTGTTATTGAATGGAAGCACTTATAATAAAAATACTCCACTTTGGTGTATATGGGAATTTAATAGGAACTTTCATTCCAGTGTCATCAAGTTATTTTTAGTCTGGTTTGGTTTTTAAATTGGAGAGTCAATCCCAGAAGAGTTGGCATCTCCTTTCCATCTGCAGCCTGGGAAGGAGGTAGAGGCTAAAAAGTCTGGCTCCTCTCTTTTATACTTTCTCCCTCAACTGCTTCCATGAGAGGGTAGAGGCTTGTAGTCTATTAGGTCAGAGTCTGACCTGCTATATCTGCCCATCTCCCAGTGGAGAACGAACATGAGAGGGTTCATGCAGCGGAAAATACAGCTCCATATTGGCATGGGAGAGTGACACACTCTGTGGCACTGCCAGCTTTCACCCACCAGCACCAAATGGATAAAAGTAATCATCATTACTGGGTTACAAGAATACTTGACCTCACTGGGAATGGTGTCTCACATCTGTGATTCCAGCTGCTTGGAAGGTAGAGATTGAGGCCAGCATGGGACAAAGTTAGTAAGACCCCATCTCAAAAAGAAGCTAGGCATGGTGGTATGTGTCTGTGATGCCAGATAACGTGGCACAGTAGGTAAAAAGATTGTGGTCTGAGGCTGGCATAGGAAAACAAAGAGAGACCCTTTTGGAAAATAAAAGCACAAAGAGCTGCAAGTGTGGTATGTGGGTACCGGCCTAGCAGGCACAAAGTCCTGAGTTCAAGCCCCACTATTAAAAATAAAAGGAAAAGAAAACCAAATAGTTTCCCTTTAGCTTGTTTACAAAGCTTCTCAAGCAACAAAATCCTGTGTTATCTTGTTATAGTCTTGACACACACCCCAGGAGAAAGACAGCTCTTCTTTCTTCTCCACCTTCCAGGCAATAAAGCGTTTGCAAAGATGTCACTTGCTCAAGGTCACTAGCCAGTAAGCAGCAGTGCTTCATCCTTGATCTTCGGACACCACATCCCAGGCTTTCTCTCTGCTAATCTTTGTGATAAGACGAAGTGGCAGGATGAGTCATATGCTGTAGCCAGTGAGATGGGGAAACCAATAGATTGGTCCTGGTACCTGGTTTAGGGACCTCAAGAGTCCTTCTGGCAGAGCTGGCTAGAACTTGGGCCAGGCAAGAAAGGCTGAGGTATTGTCATGAGACTGTCATGTGACAGAACAGCTGGGCGGGGGCCAAGAAGAAGAATATGCAGGGTATCCCAGAGTCCACCTGGGTCTTCCTGGTGAGGGGAGGTAAACTAATAGCTCTGTGTTTTGACAAGTTAGTAAGCCTGTGAATGCTGGGAAGGCTGGAAGCCAAAGCAACACTCTGAAGATTCTGTGGGATGGAAGAGGTGTGCAGCTTCACTGTGGGAACACAGAGAGGAAGGACTGTGCCAGCAAGGGTGATGTGAGACACCCCTCCCCCACGCTCTTCACAATCGGAGGAAGTCAGCATCACAGGATGAAGTGAAGGCATAGAATGATCACTCACTTGCTCAAGGTGGAGTTAAGCAGTAGAGGAGCCCAGTTCATTTGGCTAGAAAGCTGTGGCCATCGAGGTGTTAAGAGTGCCTGCCTCTTTTGGACCCTGTGGGTTAGTTCTCCTCTTCTAATCCTGGGGAGGCTGGCAAGTGTGGAATGGACTCATACATTCCCTGGTCCTGTCTGAAAGTATGGCCTAGGGACTTATTGTCACAGAGACTGTCCCAGGTTGTGCTACAATTTCTGTACATCCAAGAGTAATAACCCAGGGGGATACAGTACAGTATCTATAATGTCCCTGGCAAATGTGTTCTCAGTGAATCATAAAGCACATATTTTGGTCTGAGAATCTCTTGATCACCTTCCTCTGGGTTTGAGCGTAGGAAGGTAGTTTCTTCTACTTCCTATCATTTCTATACACTGCTCTTTTTTTTTTTTTTTTTGGTCAGTCATGGGGCTTGAACTCTGGGCTTGGGCACTATCCCTCAGCTCTTCAGCACAAAGCAAGTACTCTACCACTTGAGCCACAGCGCCACTTCCAGTTTTCTGGTGGTTTATTGGAGATAAGAGTCTCATGGTACCATGTGATTTTTTTGTTGCTTTGCATGTCCCTCCCCATGGTATAACCCCTGTTTTCACTGTATTTGATGTTGGTGTAATTTGGGGAGGGGAAGGGAAAAAACAAATTGTTTAAATAGGGATACAGGCTAATCCATTGCAACAATGACATGCGCAAGACGCTATGTTGAAAAACGTACTTTGTCTAGCCCTAGAAAAGGTTCTTAAAAATACCCAGAACTCTAAGAAGGGCATATCAGTGTCTACTCTGGAGTCACCTACTTGTCAAAGAAAACAGTGGTCTGGCTGCCAACTTGGATAAAAGGGAGATGAAGACAGGGGTAGATGGACTCTCACTAGGCACTGAGTTAACTCTTACTGGGAAAAGCCATGAAGTTCAAACTTCAGTGCACAGTAAATTAGGAAATTCTAATACTCAATAGGCAAGCCCACTAGCTGATGGTGGTCTGGATAGCATCAAGATAAGGCTAAGGGGAGGTGGGTTTAAGCAGATTCTTCTGCATGTAAATTCATCTTCTAAGGAGGCTGTCAGAAAAAAATCCCACATACACTTGACCACCTGGGGCTCTGCATCACAAATCTTCCAAGGACCCATCTCAGCACACTAAAAAATTTGTTGATTATCTTATAAAAGTTAATTATTTCTAAAACATGTCCTTGAAAGCCAGGTGCTGGTGGCTCACACTTGGAATTCTAGCTACTTAGGAGCTTGAGATTGCTGTGATTTCGGCCAGCCTGGACAGAAAAACGTTCCCAAGGCTCCTTTTCAGCAAAGAGATGTGATGGTGCCCACCGATTAGCTAGCTATTAAGAAGCCTACCCAGGCAAGTACCTGGGTTAGAAAGCAAGACTCCTAAAAAATTGAGCAAAAATTAGGGCAGGAGGAGTGGCTCAGCAATAAGAGTGCCTACTTAGCAAGCATGAGACTCTTAGTTCAAACTCAAAGACTGACAACAAAAATCACATGTCTTTGCATGTAATAATGGTCTTTATTTTACCATTTACATATTGCAAGCCTTCAAATAATGGCAGTTCCTTGAAGTGTATTAATTTCTCTAAATGTTGTTATGACAGCTAGTACAAAGAAAAGATGTAAATCTAATTTACTGTTAAAATTGTTTCAAAGAATTATACATGTTTTTCTTACGAGTTGTTTAAAGCAGCTACGCACATTATATTAAACACACTGCTAATTAAGACTGGACAGATAAAAATCTCCCTCAGAACCCTTCCTTCTCACAAAAAACCACAGAAGTTCAAACCTTCATATGTGACTTTCTGAGAACTCAGTCTGCATTTATGAAAATGTACATTCAGTATCATAATTGCTTTGCCTTTACATACTTACCATTGTACACAGGCTATTGTTTTTCAAGAAGTGATACAAGTTAACAACCTTCATCTCAAGAAAGCATTGGTCCATGGACTGGGAAGGTAGCTTAGAGGTAGAGTGCTTGCCTTGCATGCATGAGGCCTTGGGTTCGATTCCTCAGCACCACATAAGCAGAAAAAGGTGGAAGTGGTGCTGTGGCTCAAGTGGTAGAGCACTAGCCTTGAGCTGAAATGCTCAGGGACAGCGCCCAGGCCCAAGGCCCAGAGTTCAGGCCCCACGACCAACCAAAGAAAAGCACTGGTCCAACCTTCTATCTTAGGCAGATTGCTTGAAAATATTTATGCAACTGCAGGTACTTATCAAGTATTAACCACATTCTTGCTCAAGAAGTCCCTGTCCCCATAACAGGAACATAGATATATACAGATGGGTATCTATTTTTTTTTTTTTTTTGGTCCAGTCGTGGGCCTGAACTCTGGGCCTGAGCGCTGTCCCTCAGCTCTTCAGCTCAAGGCTAGCACTCTACCACTTGAGCCACAGCGCCACTTCCGGCTTTTTTTCTTTTTGCTTATGTGGTGCTGAGGAATCGAACTCAGGGCCTCATGCATGCAAGGCAAGCGCTCTACCACTGAGCCACCTTCCCAGCCCCGGGTATCTATTTTTTAAAGAAGATTTCAGGAATAAAAGATCATTCAGTGGGCTTTGGAGAGTTATTCAATTCATTCCAATTAAGTGTGTATTGACCATCTATTATGTACACAGTTCTCAACTATGCTCTACAAATTCAAAGACATGAAATTGTCCATAACAACCTGGTTATTCTGTATGTGAGAATAGAGCTGGAAAAAACAAACCCTACAAAAGTTAGCAAAATGTCAGCAATGCCGGAAGAGAAAATTAAAACCACCTATATTTTTAAAGGGGCTTAGAGGAGGAGGAAGCATAGCTGACTAGAGAAATCAGGTGTGGCTCCAGGAAAACCATGACACTTTTTGGCCTAGCAAGAAAGGTGGGTGTGACAGGCAGAGATGTGGGATATGTAGGTGGGGTTATTCCAGGTAAAGGAGGCCATGCACCCCTAAGCATGAAGGCAGCAGGGTGCAGGGTACAGTCTGCCTACAATGGCCAGCCCCTGTCTGTGCTCTGCTGATGGGCCATGTTAAAGTGACACAGAGCAGTAATAGCAAACAAAAGGAGTTAATGTGGGCAAAGACTGCCCACACTAAAGACATGTGGACATTGGATTAGACTGGCGACAGAAAAAAGAGCCACACAAGAGATTCAGCTTGCCCAAATGGGTACTGATTCTTCTTACTTTATGTTGATGTCATATTCTTTTTTGGGGGGCAGGAGAGCACTCAGGGTGTGTAGGGATGATGGTACTAAGAACAAGGTCCTCAGCAAGCACTGGAGGGAGAGGTGCTGGGAGTTTTTCCATAAAGGAAATCCTGGGCAGAGAAAAATCTTTGGGTTCTCGACATGCACACTGGCTGTCAGTCATTCTCACTCATCCAGCCCCAAGCTGGGATGTTTGCATAAGCTGCATTTTAGCTGGAAGGCATTGAACTTGATCATCCAGCATCCAAAAGCAGCCTTGAGCAAAGGCAATGATAGGACCAGGGTTGGCACTGTTGGGCTCTTATGTGCCAGATTGGGACCTGGGCAACACCACAGAATTTGTCATTACAGCAGGCAGATAAGACATTAGTAGCATTCCTCCCTGCCAACACCATATCACGGCTTTTGAAGGAGCCCGACTGCTTCAGAAACATCTGAGCTTTAAGGATTTGAGCAGATGGACAGCAGATGGGGCTGGGTGTCAGAACTGTCTCAGGCATCACCTATAGACTTCACTGGAATAGCAGTTATGCTCTTGCATCAGAGAAGCAGACAGGTGTGTGTCCTTAAGTAGTAACCCAAATGGCAGGTGAGAAAAGAAGACTGGCCCAGAAGCTTGGAAGAGCGAAGATCTCTTTTTGAGTCCACACTCAGGCCCCCTGCATTAGAGATCTCAGCTGGGAAGAAGCAGGGCTGTCATGGCAGGAATGGCCCTAGGCTTTGGACTTGGTCACTTTGGCGTTTGAATCCAGACACATCTTACATGCCATGCCCAACTAAGTTACAAACCTTCCAGTAGTCGATTTTAAAATGTCTTCATTTTCTTCTTTTAGACCTTGTTATAATTTATAGTAAGATTATTACAAGCCTAGCCTTTAGACTTGGAACTCTTGACTGTGTTAACAGTGTTTTTTTCCCTTCCTTCCTTCCTTCCTTCCTTCCTTCCTTCCTTCCTTCCTTCCTTCCTTTCTTCCTCCCTCCCCCCTCTTGCTCCCTCCCCCTCTTGCTTCCTCCCTCTTTCCCTCTCTCCCTCCCTCCCCCCCCTCTCTGTGTCTCTCTGGTTGTGACAAAGGACAAGGGGGGGAATCAAGGCAACAGCAATACTTACAAGACAATATGTTGAAAATGATCTGTAAAACTGGTTGGGGGGAAGTTTGGGGAAGGGAAAGTGGGAGAAAAATGAGGGAGGGGGTAACTAGTTCAACAAGAAATGTACTCACTACCTTACTTATGTAACTGTAACCCCTCTGTATATCACCTTGACAATAAAACTCAAAAAAAATTGCCCTCAGTGGGCCATGTTTTATCATAGACAAGACACAGTATTGGTTCTCAAATCTTTCTGATTCCTTAGAGGAATCCATTACCACCTCCTCCAGAAGACTTTGCTTGGACCTTAACAGCTCTTGCTATTCAAATGTCCCACCCTTCATCTGGTATACACATTTTCCATCTTTGCATGAAGGGGCTTTGGTGTTCCTGTGTACAAAGCATTCACCTTAGGTGTATGGATCAGCTCCTTCTTGGGTAGGACCATATCTACATCAAGTGCTTTCATACTCCCTAAATATCTAGGGCAATGTCTGCTGTGTTTGTGTTAGTAAGTGAGCCATGAACATGAGCTTCTGCCTGCTATAGGGCATGCCAGCCTTTAACTGGATGGGTTGTGGATTTTTCTACAAAAGACCAGAATATCACCCAGACAGGCTGAGCCAAATGAGTATCAAGGGTTTGGTTCCATACAAACTGAATTAAGTAGGTGTACACAGTGGAAGCAGCACTCACCTGACAAGTACTAATGGAAGTGGCCCAGATAATTGGTTTGGCATTGACTGCCTACTTACTGGAGGGTACATGTCCCTGCACCCACAGCAACAGATGAGGATCTTTTAAACAAACTCATAGTTCCCTTGTCTATAAACAAATAAGCTAGGCTTTTTCCTGAGTTAGTTGTCCTAAGTGTAGAAGACAAAAACCAAAACAGAGAAAGTCAGCCATGGAACACAACTGATGAGTTATCAGTGCAGCTTTTGAGTATGACCAAGCTGGCCTATTTCTGGGCTCTCTGGCTATGACTGGGCATGGGGCTAAGGAGTGGGACCCAAGGCCTAGCCTTTTTCCTATAGCAAGAGAAGCAGCGGGCCCCGAGCATCTTCCTAAGACTATAGGTACTAAGACTGGTTATGATGGCCAGTCTATACTCCACTGCTCACTGTGGTGGTGTGGACTTGCCAGAGAATTCTTGGGTGATGAGAAAAGGCCTTGTTAGGTGGGACCTGAGTGACCACAGAAAGCCAGGTGTCCAACAGAAAGTGAATTCAACAAGGGCCAAATGACCTTGGAGAACCTCAGTCTGACTAAGTGGTGGAAGCTCCCATATTTGATGTTGGCCTTCCCGTCCAGTGGCCCTAAAGCATAGGCTGTACGGATTGTTCCACCACACAGCTCTGCTCAGACAATGAGGCATCCAATTTCTTATTCTTGTTAAGTAGAACCAGATACGTAACTGCTAATCAGAGCTTCTCATCAGTCTGAGGTAACCAAGGTTACAGTCCTGGTTGGATGTAATTCCAGACAACAGCAAAGATGCTTTTCAGTTTGTCTCATTAGCCTTGAGGCCTGATCATAGATAGGGACCCATATAATTTTTTTTTAAATGATAAAGGTTGTTCACAGACCAACGTTACTGTTTTTGGCAAACCCAGGATGTGGTCTGAGCCACAGGTTAAAAGGCAAGGACATTGAGGTCCAGGAATATGAGCCTTAAACAGACTCTCAGAGTGAACTAGCGTAGATGTTCATCCAGACATTTCTTTTTCCAATACATGCATTTGAGTATATGATGGCTCCCCAAGATCAGGGGCCCTTTCTTTTGCCCATAGGACAGCACGATGGAGGACTAGCAGTGGCTTCTGAAATCAGACTCCAATTCTGCTCCAGTGATACCAGTCATGTCACTGCAGACAACAGTGAGGTTCTATGCCTCACTGCCCTTATGTGCCAAAAGGGGGACTGTGACACCATCTAGGGCCACTTAGTCTGTGTTCTTAGATGTAAATGGCCTACCTCAATGGGTGACCTGTGAAATAAAAGAATTAATATAAATGACTTAGTACCCACTAAATTATTTTAGCTGTTTTATTGAGCTATAAGTTACAAATCATATACTCTATCTAAGTATGTAAGTATATATAAATATAAGCATATCTACAGATGATAGAGATAGATAGCTCTTTATATATAGCTATGTATATATCTAAGTATATAGTTGTTTTGGTATATTCATAAATACGTAGTAACATCGCCATAGTCAACTCTGGAACACACATCTCACAAAGAAACCCTGTAGCCTGTAGTGATATCTGCCCCTTCCTGTTTTCCATTCTATCCCTGTTAACCAGGAATCTACTTTTTGTCTCTATTGATTTTGGATTTTTATATGAAAGAAATCATATTGTATGTGGCTTTTGTGATTGGATTATTTCATAATACATTTTTTGGGTAGTACTGGTGTTTGAATTTAGGGTCTCATACTTGCTAGGCAGGCACTCTACCACTTGAGCTATAGCCTAGCCCTTTTTACTTTTTCAGGTAGGGTCTTAAACTTTTTCCTGGGGATAACTTCAGGGTACTATCCTCCTATGGTCACATCTTGAGTATCTGAGATTATAGGTATGTGCTACCATGAACAGCTTGTTTTTTTGAGATAAGGTCTCTTCAATTATTCTACCAGGTTAGACTCAATTCTTCTATAGCTGAGATTACAGGTATGCCTCATCACACCTTGGACCTACTAATGCATTTTTGGTTAATTTATGTTGTAGTATGTATCAGCATTTTTTTCCTTTTTATTGTTGAATATTCTATTGTGTAGACATACTGCAGTTAGTTCATATTTTTGTCCATTTGGGTCATTTCTACTCTTTTGCTATTACAATGTCTCTGTAAATATTTCTGTTTGAAGCATGTTTTCATGTACTAATTAGCTTTGGAGAAATGCTTATTCAGATCCTTTGCTCATTTTTAAATTGACTTACTTGTCCTTATTACTCACTAGTAGGAGTTATTTATATATTCTGTAAACAAAATCCGTATCAAGCTAATAATTGCATTTTTTCATTCTGTGGGTTGTCATTGTACTTTATAATGTTCTTCGAGGTAGAAAAGTATTTAATTTTGATGAAGCCTGATTTACTTAATTTTTTGTTTCTTTCAGAATTTTTTTGGACAAATTTCATATATATTTATTCCTATTTTAGAGGAATAACTATAGATACTGGATCCATTTGAGTTAGTTTTTTGTTCATAGTATGAAGTAAAGATCAATTGCATTCACTTATGGTGACCATCCAGTTGTACCTGCATCATCCGTGAAAAGGTCTTGATTGCCATTGCTTTGTAATAAGTATTATTCTGAGTCCCTGGAAATACTACATAAACTGTAGAATCAGCTTGTCAATTTCTATAGAGAAGGCAAGTGGAATTCTGACACAGATCATGACAAATCAATCTGTAGATGGTTTGGGGTGGGTTCTCAATAAATATATATATTTTACATTCATCTTCCTTCTTCTGTTCTTATTACCACCACTACTATGATTTGCTGTTTTTAAGTTTAAAAATTATTTCCAATTTTCAATATTTGAAATTATGTCTGTAGAAAAGACTTTTAAAAAAATTCTTTATTGTGATTAAGTGATTACATAATTCCCCAAATTTCACAGTATTGTGGGATAGTGATGCTTAGTTAAAGTCACGAACACATTCTAACTTTCATGGGGCAAATTGTCTATCATGGTCTGTAACATTTATGAGTTCTATGAGCTTTGCAATACAGTTATTTCTTCCACATGGGTGATATGCACATTTCTTTCATTTTGCATAGCATCAGCTGTTCCCTCTTTCCCACTTGTTCCCTCCCTCCCATTACTGCCATTGAGTTGCTTAGTTCATTTTGATCAATGTTTAGTGCAGCTGATGGGTCCCACTGTTGTATGTTTTTCCCTGATTCCCTCTAGTTCTGTGTTGTCCTCCTGGTTTCCCTCCAGTGTGTACATATATACCATATATGTGATCAGCAGCATGGGGTTATTTAGTAGTGATTCGACCAGATAAGTGGAAGTCCTTTGTTTCTTAAGTCTTGCTAATTTTGTCATATCACCATACATTTTTGGATTTAACATCCACTTATCAGGGGGACCATGTGCCGTTTGGCTCTTTGCTCTTGGCTTACCTCACTCAACATGATTTCTTCTACCTCCATCCATTTCCCTGCAAGTGCCATTATTTTGTCCTTTCTAATGGCTGCATAATATTCCATTGTGTATAGATACCACAATTTTTTGATCCATTCATCTGTGGTGGGACATCTGGGTTGTTTCCATATCCTGGCTATTGTGAACAGTGCCGCAATAAACATGGAGGTGCATGTGTCTTTGTATATTGGTTCCTGTTGTTCAGGGTAGACGCCTAGAAGTGGTATGACTGGGTCATAAGGGAGGTCAATAGTTAGCTTTCTGAGGACCCTCCAGACTGCTTTCCAAAGTGGTTGTATAAGTGTACATTCCCACCAGCAGTGTAATAGGGTTCCTCTTTCTCCGCATCCCCTCCAGCATTTGTCGTTGGCTGACTTTAGGATGTGGGCCATTCTTACTGGGGTAAGGTGGTATCTCAGGGTTGTCTTTATTTGTATTACCTTTACAACCAGGGATGGTGAACATTTCCTCGTGTGTTTCTTTACCATTTTTATCTCTTCATCTGAGAAGTCTCTCTTTAGTTCTCTTGCCCATTTAGTAATTGGTTTGTTAGGTTTGGGAGGATTTAGTTTCTTGAGTTCCCTGTATATACTAGATATTAACCCCTTTTCTGATATATTGCTGGTAAATATTTTTTCCCAGTTAGTTGGTTGTCTTTCTAGCTTGGTTGCTATATCTTTAGTTGTGCAGAAACTTTATTTTAAGGTAGTCCCATCTGTCGAGTCTCTCTCCAATTTGTTGTGACCCTGGGACTCTGTTCAGGAAGTTCCTTCCTGTGCCTATTAGTTCAAGTGTCTCTCCTACTCTGTCCTGCAGTAGTTTCAGAGATTCAGGTTTGATGTTAACGTTTTTAATCCATTTTGAGTTGATGTTGGTGCATGGTGATAGGCTGGGGTCCACTTTTAGTTTTCTGCATGTGGCCTCCCAGTTTTCCCAGCACCAGTAGTTGAAGAGGCTGTATTTCTTCCACTGTATGTCTTTGGCTCCTTTGTCAAAAATCAGCTGTCTGTAGGCACGTGGTTTTATTTCTGGATCTTCTATTCTATTCCATTGGTCTTCGGGTCTGTTTTTGTGCCAGTACCATGCTGTCTTTGTTATTATGGCTCTATAGTAGAGTATGAAGTCCAGCATCGAGATTCCCCCATGTTGTCTTTTTGCCTAGAATTGTTTTGGCTATTCTAGGTCTTTTGTTGTTCCATATGAAGTTTTTGGACTGTTTTCTGCATTTCAGAAATGTACGTAATTGGGATTTTAATAGGAATTGCACTGAATTTGTATATTAATTTTGGCAGTATTGCCATTTTCACTATATTAAGTCTGCCTAACCAAGAGCATAGAAGGTCTTTCCACTTTCTGGTGTCTTCTGTAATTTCTTTAAGTTTTTATAGTTTTCATTAAATAGTTCTTTTTCATCTTTGGTTAGGTTAATTCCTAAATATTTTATTTTTGGGGGGGTTATTGTGAATGGGGTTGCTTCTTTTATTTCCCCCTCTGCTTGTACATTGTCAGTGTACAGGAAGGTAACTGATTTTTGTGGGTTGATTTTGTATCCTGCTACTTTGCCAAAGCGGTTTAAACTTTCTAAGAGTTTGGGGATGGAGTTTTTGGGATCATGAAGTTATAGTATCATGTCATTTGCAAAAAGAGATAGTTTAACTTCTTCCTTCCCTATGCGTATCCCTTTAATGTCTTTTTATTCCTTTATTGCCCTGGCTAAGGGTTCCAGGACTATATTGAAGAGGAGTGGAGACAGTGGGCATCCTTGCTTTGTTCCTGATTTTAGGAGAATTGGTTGTAGTTTTTCCCCATTAAGTATAATATTGGCTATTGGTCTGTCATATATGGCTTTTATTGTTTTAAGGAATGTTCCTGCCATTCCTATTTTCTCCAGAGCTTTTAACATGAATGAATGTATTTATTTCTGCATCAGTAGAGATAATCATGTGGTTCTTAACCTTGGATCTGTTGATGTGTTGGATTATATTTATTGATTTATGTATGTTAAACCATCCCTGCATCTCTGGGATGAAGCCTACCTGATCATAGTGTATGATTTTTTTAATGTGTTTCTGGATTCTGTTAGATAGAATTTTGTTAAGGATCTTTGCATCTGTGTTCATCAAGGAGATTGGTCTGTAGTTCTCATTTTTAGTTGGGTCTTTGCCTGGTTTGGGGATGAGTGTGATATTGTCATCGTAGAATGAGTTTGGGATAGCTCCCTCTTTTTCTACTTCCCTGAAGAGCTTCAGGAGTATATTAATTCTTCTTTAAAGGTCTTATAGAATTCCGTTGTGAATCCATTTGGTCCTGGGCTTTTCCTTGTTGGAAGACTTCTGATTGCTTCCTGTATCTTGTCGTAAATTATTGGCTTATTTAATTATTTCTTCTTTGCTCAGTTTGGGCAACTTGTATTTCTCTAAAAATGCATCAATTTCCGCTAAGTTTTCTTTCTTTAGGGAGTATAACTTTTGAAAATAGTTCTTTATAATTGTTTGGATGGATGTCTTGGGTATTTGTTGTGATGTTTCCCATGGCATCCCTGATCTTGTTAATTTGGGTTTCCTCACTTCTTTTCTTAATTAATCTTGCCAAAGGTCCATCAATTTTATTTATTTTTTCAAAGAACCAGCTGTTTGTTTTATTAATTTTATTTATAATTTTCCTATTCTCTATCTCATTAATTTCTGCTCTTAATGTGATTACCTGGTTCCGTCTAGTAACTTTAGGTTCCATTTTTCATGTTTTTCTAGCTGTTTTAATTGCAACATGAGATTATTTACTTGGTCTGTCTCTATTTTCTTGATGTGGGCACTGAGGGCGATAAATTTGCCTGCTTTTGCTGTGTCTCACAAGTTTCTTTGTGATGTGTATTCATTTTCATTGAATTGTAGGAACTTTTTAATTTCTTCTCTAATTTCTTTTTTTTTTTTTTTTTGGTTCGGTCGTGGGGCCTGAACTCTGGGCCTGGGTGCTGTCCCTCAACTCTTCAGCTCAAGGCTAGCTCTCTACCACTTGAGCCACAGCACCACTTCCGGCTTTTTTCTTTTTGCTTATGTGGTGCTGAGGAATCGAACCCAGGGCCTCAGGCATGCAAGGCAAGTGCTCTACCACTGAGCCACCTTCCCAGCTCCTCTTCTCTAATTTCTTCTGTTACCCAGGTGTTGCTTAGAAGTGTGCTGTTCAATTTCCATGTATTTGAGTAATTTCTGTGGTTTGTTTTGTTATTGAGAACTAGCTTGATTCCACTGTGGTCGGATAGGATACAGGGAATTATGTCAACCCCCTTGTATTTGCTTAAGTTCCTTGTATGAACTATGATATGGTCTATTTTGGAGAAAGTTCCATGCGCTGTTGAGAAGAACGTGTACTATTGTTTTAGGGTGAAATACTCGGTAGATGTCAGTTAGTTCTGCTTGAAGTATGGCCTCACTTAATTTGGTAGCTTCTTTGCCAGTCCTCTGGTTGGTAGACCTGTCCTTTGGTGAGAGTGGGGTATTAAAGTCTCCTAGTATTATCATATTTGGATCTATTTTATTCTGTAAGTTTGAGAGTATTTGCTTAACATATTTGGGTGCTCCAATGTTTGGGGAATATAAGTTGATAATGGTAATATCCTCCTCTTGGATTGTTCCCTGTATTAATATGTAGTGTCCTTCCTTGTCTTTTTGTATTGATTTTAATGAAATTTAATGCATATCTTGTCAGGTTATCAGGATAGGTACTCCTGCTTTCTTACTGGGGGCAATAGTGCTCACATTACTTAAACCAGGAGCTGGGGACATATCTCAGTGGTAAAGCATGTGCTTAGCATGGTGCGACAGAAATAAGATGACCCATATGAAGTGCCACATGTAGTCTATGTTTCATTATCAAGAGTTTTGGCTGCTGTCCCGCAGGGGTAGTCCTAGACTGGCAGAGGAGAGAGCTAGGGGGACTAACATAGTGCTCTCTATCTTTGGTGGTAGCCAGCAAGGAATATAGCTTATGTTCAGGTAATGGTAAAGGTAATTCCAAAGTTCAGAACTTTCCTTTTCTTTGGACATGTGGTTCTAGTCAGTCTCTGCCAGAAGATGGCACCTTCTCTGTTCAGGCTTAGCTCCAACAAGCCTGTACGTGGAAATACCTCATAGGTGGTAGAAACACATACACATTTTCAACTCAAATTGCTTTGCAACTGCCTTGACAAGAAGGACACTGGACTGTAGGGAGAGTGTCTCAGCATTTCTCAAACTTGAGTCATTTAAAGACCACTCTCATGGGCTGGGAAGGTGGCTCAGTGGTAGAGCACTTGCCTTGCATGCATGAGGCCCTGGGTTCGATTCCTCAGCACCACATAAAACAAGAAGAAAAAAAAAGCCGGAAGTGGTGCTGTGGCTCAAGTGGTAGAGCGCTAGCCTTGAGCTGAAGAGATGAGGGACAGTGCCCAGGCCCAGAGCTCAGGCCCCACGACTGGACCAAAAAAAAAAAAGGCCACTCTCATGACTAGTGGTTATTTCCTACCATACTTGTTTGTTAGTTTAGCGTAATTCTATATACTGTAAACAAATATACATTATTATTTTAAAGTAAAATTTAAATTTATATCACTGTATTAAGTGGAAATCATTATCATATGCTTTAAATAGGGAAACAAATGCATGAAATGCATGGAAACAAAGACAATAGAAAAGAAATATGATAAAAGAATTTGTTGAAAAAGACTAGAAAAATTCAAACATAATACAAAAAAGACAATCTGTTTAACAAGCTTTAGAGGCAAGTCAAGACATTCTAGTATCTGCTAGTATTATAGAATCTGCTGCTCATTCAAACTAGACAGTGGTGGGAATTACAAGTTCCCATACTCTTACCCACTCAAAGTGGCAACACATAGAAGTGACTGGTGTTAAAGCATCACGGGATCTACAGCAGAAGGACTGTTTCATTTTCAAGGTCTGGTCCCACTCCATGAAATAGTGAGCAGAACTTGGGCCATGGGCTCAGTTCCAGAGTATGAATCCAATACTACCCCCTGGATGGAGCCTTCTTCCTCTGGAGGAACCTTGCCCTGCTGTCACTTCTTTTCAGGGTTGGCCATCCTGAGCTTTCATTAGTTTCCTACCAGATCACACTGTAGCTCAGGAGACCTATCCTACTAAAGTCTGATTACCTTACACATTTGGTTTGGAGTAATGATCCTATAACAGGAGAAATCATCGTCTACTTCACAATTCACAACTTCATCAACCTCAATAGCTAGTCTTGAATATCCCTGAACCTACAGAGGGAGGGAAATTATAATCACAGTCAACTAAACCACAGAGTCAACTAAATAGACCTCTTCTTCGGATTCTATTTAGGCATTCCATGGAGGAATTGGTGATCAACAGAAATGGAAACTATTTCAATTTTGCCACATTAGATCTAAGTTCAAGACAATAGAAATGATAATCCAACTGACATGCTCAAGTATACCTACATATGGGGCCTACCACCCAACAAATGTATCAAATAGGACCATGGAAAGTATCTGAAAACAAACATCTCCCAGGTATGTAGTATCATCAGGAGTGCCTAATACCTGTGCCTGCCTGCCCTGGACAGAGCTGGAAGGTCACAGAATACCTTCTACAAATAGATGGTAAGTATGGCCCAGGCAATTTCATACCAGCCTGTTTTTTAATGCTCCATAGCTCTGCATCACTGATCTGACAGCAGTGAAAGGGCATGTTCCCGTATCTATAATAAAATTACATCTGGACTGGCTGGTTGATACCCCCACAATCAGGGTAATTTAAGTGAAGCCTCTCGTTGCTTCTTCACTTTTCAGTTTACTCTCTCATTCATCTTTTGTGGCTCCAGGGGCAAGTGAAAGTTGTTCTTCTGACTCAAAAGATGACCAATGAGTAGGTCTGTGGAGATGGGATTCCCTTTTGAATGGTTTAAAAACAGCTGTGGCTATCTATCTCTCAATCCATCCCAAGGAAGTACACAGATTGCCCAGTTCTCTAAGAGATTCTGTATACTATCTGGCTTCTTTTCTTTCTGAGACAGTCTCACTATATACCAGGCCTGCCTTAAACTCATAATTCTCCCATCTCAGCCTCCTAAATGCTGAGAAAACAGATGTGAACCACCATGCTGGTCTGCAGCTATGTTTTTATTAAAGTACCTAATTATCAAAGTTAAAATGTAGTTCCTGGGCTGGGAAGGTGGCTCAGTGGTAGAGCGTTGCCTTACATGCCTGAGGCCCTGGGTTCGATTCCTCAGCACCACATAAGCAAAAAGAAAAAAGCCAGAAGTGGTGGTGTGGCTCAAGTGGTAGAGCGCTAGCCTTGAGCTGAAGAGCTGAGGGACAGCGTCCAGGCCCAGAGTTCAGGCCCCACGACCGGAAACAAACAAAAAATAAATAAATAAAATAAAATGTAGTTCCTTTTTTCCTGTTGATTTACCTACTCAGAATTTCTGCCTAGAATCAAGGCAATTCTATGGGATTTCCAAGGCGCAAGAGCCCCAGGGCATTTTACAGAGCTGGCCCCTTTCCAGCAATAGAGGCTTATAGACTAAGTAGATTCCAAACTACAGAAGTAAAGGCTTGGGGCAGTGTGTGGGACAGAGCAGCACAAAACTTTCAAAAGTGCCCACATGTGAGCCTGCATGCAGAAGTAATGGTTATGTGTGTTTTTTATTGTCTCCATCTCTCTGAGGGCAAGGAGAAAGAAACACAAGGGAAGGCCTTCTAAAAGAACTGCAGAGATGTTTACAGGGCATGCAAAGTGACACACAATTATATTTGCTAGTGCGAGGAGATGTTCAGTATATACTGACAAAACAATTATGTGTTCAGTTTGAAACAAATTTTTGTTTAACAACACAATCACATGTACAAAAAGCTCTGGAAATACTTTATACACCACAGTGGTAACTATGTTTTCCTCTGAGTACTGGGAATACAGGTTGCCAGAATATTCCCCAAAGGCCTAGGTATTCAAGGTTTGGTTCCTAACTTGTGGAACTATTGGGAGATAGCAGAAGTTTTAAGAGTGGGCCTAACAAGAGGCTTTCTGGTCATCGGGGGGGCATGTCCTTCAAAGGGATAGCAGTGTTCCTAACCCTTCCTTTACTTCCTTTTTGTTCCTATCCTAAAGATGAACAGGATTCCTCTACCATGTGCACCAGTCATGTGTATTCTCATCACGGGCTCAAAAGCCTTAGTGACAACCATGATCTGAAACCTACAAAACTGAGCCAAAATAAACCTTTTCTCTTTTAAGCTGACTATCTTAGGTATTTTGTTAAAATAACAGAAAGCTAGTACAGATAATGTATTCATTTTATTTCATTTACAATGAATTTCCTAGCTATATATATATATATATTATATATGGATATAGATATCTATATCTAAGTTATCTATTACAAATAAGCACTAATTATGTAACAGGGAAATTGTGTGGAGAAAGGATGTGCTATGCTGAGTCTGAGTTCACTGCTGTCTGCTTTATAACCTCCAGTGTGGAAGCAGTCCAGGACAGGAAGAAGACATCAAGGGAAACAATTGCTTCCTGAGCCTATTTTCCAAAAGAAGAATCTTTTCAGTCAGTTAAGTTTTACAACTATGTTGGCATTACTAACATGAGAAAAGAATGGCCATGGAATGGGAGAGCAAGCCTCTGAGAATGGCAGAATGGCACTCGGTCATGTGTTTGCCCTCTATGCTCCAATCTGGTCTCAGCCCAAAGTACTAGCAGCTGGTTGTCCTTTGTGGGCTGGACATCTGTGTACCTTTGATCTTCAGAGAATGGTGCACCTATCTAGATTAAGAGGACAGCAAATGAACTTGTCTCAAATTCCAGGCTCTGCTGATGCCTCATAGACTCAGAAGTCCAGAGAAACCTGGTGCGTACCCTTGTCTTTTGTAAACCTTATCTTGTGTGCTGATCCAATTGGTCTGCTGGAAAAAGTGGTTCCACAGAAAGGTGTGAAGGGTATCTGTAATGGGGTCCATAATGTAGTCCCTGTCTATCTGTCACATGAGCCTAAGCCCATGTACCTCTCTTCTCAATCCTCATGTCCCTAGAATGCTAGAAAACTTTTGAAGTAATGCTTTTGCCCCAAGGATATTAGGGAGACAGGATAAGAGATACTATTGTGGCTAGTTATGTATCCCACAGAGACTAGATGAGTACAGTACCCCAGGTACCTTTACCCTAATTTGGCTTTTTTTTCACTGCCAACTTGCAATGTGCAACTCCTAAATAAACAAAAAGTATTCATATTTTAATTTAGATGACTTTGTGCTTCATAATGTGTCTTTTTTTTTCTGGAGTCAAAGTGTTTGTTATTTCTTTGCAATTTCAGAAGTTATGAAATGATTCATGGTTTTTGTTGGAGCTGAAGTCAACCAAAACCATTCAGAATTGTGAACAATCTCTGTTATTGTTAGAGGGAAAATGCCAAGGCATCTGTGCTTCCCAAAAACACATGGGGGGGGGAGAGAATTCAGTTTGGAAGTAGAACGGCTGTGTCTCTCTCCCTAGAGTTAAATTTAAACAGACTGATTTCCAGGGAGATTGCTGTGTTCTGGCTGGAGCAATGGGGGCAACCATCAGAATTGACGGTTCCTCCTCTCTTGGAAGCAGGTCATCCATGTATAACATGCTGTAAGAGGGGTTGGCTGGTGAAAGTAGAACGCGTATGTGTCACTCACTGAACACAAATTCAGGCTAGCATTTACTTGGTGTGCAATAAGTACCTGTTTGAATGGCTACTAGCTAATGCCATTATTCTTTAGTCCTTTAATTCTATTCTTTTTGACTATAATAATCTGCACTGGTTGATAATATCTACAAGTTCTTAAAAATAATGATAGCCAATCATTTTTTAAACTCTTCAACTGCTTGTATAAGGGGCTTACTGTTTAACATATCCAATCATGTGTACAGGTGTACAGAGCACAGTGATCAGATCACCCCTTCTATCATTCTGCAAATAATTTCTTGAGTGATTATGTGCCAATCAACATGCTAAGCACTTTGTCAAGAATTTTTTGAACCAGCTCATACTGTTACTTTCATGTTATAGATGAGGAAACTTAGGTGTTGATAAATATAGTAAGCATATTTAAGATCACCCAGAAATAAGTGGTAGAAGTGGATACAGATATCTAGACTTTCAACTCCAAATACTCTAGCAACAATACCACTGAGTAAAGTACTTCTGATCACATTTTAAATAATGTATTCAGGTCTGAAAATATTTAGTAGGGGTTATACTGCATTCTCTGTTGGTGTATCTGACTTCATGAAATAATCAAAAGTCATGCAAGGCTGGAAGGTATTGAGGACGACAGAGCATAGCTGAGTTTGGGAACAAGTTGCTGTCATCACTATATTGCCATTAGACCATTTTTCTTTGGTGAATCATGGACCAGCTTGGGAGGGTCACTCTAGCAGAGAGTGAAGCAGAGCACTGAACTGGGAGTAAGGAGGCCTTGCATATAGAGTGGCCAAAGACTTGTATTTCATCTCTCTGATTCTGGCTAATATAAACTGGGCTGGCCCATAACAGTGCAGTTCATATCTATTTGGAGTTCACACATGAAAATTTTTTTTCTTTTCTTTTCTTTTTTTTTGGGGGGGTGGTCTGGTCGTGGGGCCTGAACTCTGGGCCTGAGCGCTGTCCCTCAGCTTTTCAGCTCAAGGCTAGCACTCTACCACTTGAGCCACAGCGCCACTTCCAGCTTTTTTCTTTTTGCTTATGTGGTGCTGAGGAATCGAACCCAGGGCCTCATGCATGCAAGGCAAGCACTCTACCACTGAGCCACCTTCCCAGCCCCCATAAAGCTCTTTTTTCTCCAATATATTCTTCTTTGAAAGTCATGCCTAGGATCTGACCCTGCAACTTTAACCTATAGCCAGAGTTACCTATGTCACTCATTACTTCTCCCCAAAGTAGGTCAAGGTAGATTTACCCGTGATAATCAACCATTTCATCACCAGCTGTGGGAATGTTCTGGGAAGCAATAATGGGAAATATTGTTTCCTCTTTATATAAGAATTGAAGTCAAGAATGACTTCTTAAATCCAGGAGAGACTTTGGCCAATAAAACCTTACTTTGGAGATGGTGACTCTCTGAGTAAAAACAGAGGAGCCTCAATCTCTCTGTCACAATTTAAAGAATGAAGTCCCAAGTTACTTATGTTACTTAATTAACTTCCTCAGCTGTGTTTCTTTTCAATTTCACAAAACTAGAAGATCCATAAAATAAATAGTTAATGCCTTCTGGGGGAGGGGAGGGAAAGTGGGAGAAAAATGAGAGAGCAGGAAACATTGTTCAACAAGAAATGTACTCATTACCTTACTTATGTAACTGTAACTGCTCTGTACATTACCTTTACAATAAAATTAAATGAAAAAGAAATGTCTTCTGCCAGAATTACTGCATAGTCATCTTAACCTATCAGAAACAGGGCTGGCTACTAATACTAAGCTGGATTACTCTCTTGGCCCCAGGATAGCACACAGTTATATGGGCACAGTAAGAAAAGGAGGTTAAGATTAGTCTGCACATCAGGATTTTATGATCTTTCTAAGTTCCTATCTTCAATTAAGAGTCTAAATCTACATAATTTCCAGATGATCTAAGTGGACTGAGTTACTTGCAACCACAGGGAAGTCCCAGAATTCACTGAAAGAACAAACCTGGAGGAGCCATAATGGCTGAGTTAGTGGCCACAAAGGTAGCATAAGCTTTACAACTCTTCCCCCTTCAACTGTACCCTGAGAGTTGTGATTTGTGCCAGGCACTGGTGCCTGCTTGGTTAAGAATGGGTATTTTTGTGCAAGTCACATGCCAAGCATCATATTTAAACACCTAGAGGTGCTGTGGGGCGAGAAAAGATGCAAACACTTTCTCAGGAAGCTGATGGCTGATCATTAACTGGCCTGAGGCAGTGCAGCTACAGATGGCCTCACACTGTACACTTCCAAGTGAAACAGGTTCTCTAGCTCAGAAAGATGACCTGTGTGAGAGAAACACTGGCTTCTTCAATTGCTACAATAAAATTTACTCTCTTGGGGATCCTGCAGTTGGAATTAGCCCCTTGCATACTCAGTGTGGTCACTAGACCAGGAGTATATGCAGGTTGGAGGAATGGGTTTGCTTTTTTCTGAACCACATTCCCACAAGAACTCTAGTATATCACAGAGGACTACCTGAGTGTGAGAAGCAAAGCATACAGGGATTGGAGAAAATGAAAGCTTTACAACTGAGAGGTTGAGCCAATTTCCAAATAGCTTTCAATGAAATTTTCTGCACTGTCTAGCAGGGCCTTACAGAGAAACTGAGGTGCCTGAACCACAACTAACCATTTTCCAGTTGTACCTCCTAAAGCACAATTTTTACTTGTAGGCCTGGAGAATTTTTATCAGCCCCTTCTCTAGAGACTAGGCTGATATTCACAATCTCTACCATGATGGTATTTGGTCTAAGGATATTCTGGGCTGGAGGGCTTTGGCCATGAGCCTGACCGGTTGTATAAGTTTTTGTTCAGGCCTCTCCCACTGGACTGATTGTTACTGTGTTTTCCAGGTAGAGGCAGTGAGGAGCAGACTTTCCTTTGAGTATTACTTTCCACTTCCATCAAATCTAGGGCTGGGTACCCTTAAAATGACCTAACTCTGGGTTAACTTTGTCTCCTTCAGGCATATAAACAAGGTGGTAGAAATGACTGGGTGAGCACACTATCAAGGAAAGGAGCAGAATCAGCTTCCCAGCTCAGCTACAGCAGGGACAGCTTAGATTTCTGAAGACAAAAAGAGGCAAATCAATACAACACCTCCCAGTAGAGCTGGTCAGCCCAGCATCAGGGATGTTATGTTTGTCCAGTGCTTTTGTTATGTTTCTTCAAAGGAAGATAAAATCAACATCTCCATCAACAGGCCAAAGGCTCATACGATATTCCATAGTGCCAACTAAAGAAGTAGAATGAAGAGTCTTTTGGGGCCAAGAAGTCATAGTGGAGAAGGGGCTCCCATCCCCCTTTGACAGCAAGAAGCACATCATCCTTTCCCTTCTATAGGCAGTTCTATAGGCAGAACATTCTCTATGAATCTCGCAGGGGCGGCCATCTTCCCACTGGTAGCTGCTGGGAAAGAGTGTAGAACCAGGAATAGAAATCCACACAGCTTGGAACTTCGAGGCCCAAAGCATTCAGACAACACTGTCACCTTCCAGGAAATCACCTCGTGCTCTGCTTCCGAATTCTACACTCTGATGTGCGCCTGCTTCTCATTTACACATAGACAGGGTGGGGTGGAGAACCCATGGGGTTTGCTCTGAAGAGAGTAGTTCCCCTGTGACTGTTATACTGGTGTTAGATAGAAAATCACTTTGCTCTCTAGACAGCAAAGACCCTCCATTTCCCTACCTATTCAGGTACCAGACTTTCTGAAGCATGCAGATCCTGCTCTACACACATGGGGAAGGAGTGCACAGGAGATATCAAAAATCATTAAGATGCCTACATGGCATCTTAACAGGTAAGTGCAAACACTTTTAAGTACTGGCTTGGCACAGGACATCCTTCTAAATACCACACATGGACCTCAGAATCCTCAAAAGCACTACACATACTCTCTTATATAGGTGAGAAAATAGACGTGAAGTCATAGTCCTCGTGATGCTATGATGCAAATCCATTAAGCAGCCTATCATTGATGATGGACATTACCAATGACATTTCCTAATGGTGAGCTCTGTCTGGCCCATTTAAAAGCCATTTGTATAGAGACCATGTTTTGCTGTACTTGTGAAATGGAAAGAGCCTGTAGGCTTTCGTGAGGACAAAAGAAGCAGAATTACAGGATGTAAAGAAGAGACATTGGCCCTCTCCTTATGTGAAGCAAAAAGCTAGATGGAGGGCATTTTACATCTACCTCTTTTGTGGAGGCCTAGATGTCATTTCTTCCCCTCTATACAATTTGCCATTGAAATAAGGACAGATTAAGATTGTATACAATAAAAAGTAAACACTGGGTCTTCTATAATGTGAGTGGTCTGGCTGGTTTGTGGTTAGAGAAAGACTAGCTCTATGAGAGGCCAACAGAGTTCATGAAAAAAAGTTCTGAGGTCAGATCAATGGAGGAAACTGAATTCTGTATACAAAAGTGCCGTGGTGATTTCTTTTAACTACAGAACTTCTCAGAGCCCTTACTATGCTGAAGTTCATGGTATTTCTCCAAATTTATATGGTACTCAGCATTTTCTACGCTCACTGGACAATAAAACTCTTGGGGGAGGTGTTACAATACATGTGCAAAAGCTTAAAGAAGTAGAATTCCAAAGAATACAAACCTGGTAAATTAGGGCTGCTGTTCTAAATAATAAAATGGTGATTCCAGTTAGAAACACTATTTTATCTCACTGTTTACATTTCTGAAGATACATGAACCTCACCAGCTGTTACCTGGTCAGAAGGCTTAAAGTTACAAGGCTTTAAGTGTCCATAATGATAACATCAACATTAGAAAGCCCCTACTAAGTTTACTATGTTTTTATGGGGGGGGCAGTAGAAGAGGCTCTATGAGGAAGAGAAATGCAAAAGATCAGCAATAATAAAAAGCAACTTTAGAAGGCACCTGCCAATGCCTTGCTATGTTCCTTGGGCAGTGGTTTTACTCCCTCTGAGTATCAGGCATCATTCATCCATCTGTAATAGACAGGAATGAACCAGATGGTCTGGGGGCCCCTTTGACTTCCACATTCTGGTCGTCTTTGTGATCTGCCAACTAGCTGGAGGACGTGCTGGCGGGCAGCCATGAAGATGGCTGGCACTAGAACTGAGACATACCTCTCCCGAGACCTGGCTTCATTTGGGCAAGGGCTCTCTTCTACACAGTGAGGAGGACTGGGTTTCAGAGGGGCAGAGCCCTTTGGGAAATATAGGTTGTACCACTAAGGAGTCAGCAACCCTTGACTTAAGTTGCCTGGTTGCAAGCCTAGTGATTTTACAAGGAATCAAGAGATGCTCCCTAGGAACTGCTACAAGGCAGTTGTCACTCACATTATTTAAATAGTTCAGAAAGGAATGCTTCCTTCCTTCCTTTGCCCAGTATCTCCTACTTGCCAAGGGCTACTGGGTCTCTCCTACTTATTGCACTATCTCTTCAATCCCTGCTCACAGAGGACATGCCAGGTACTGGCATACGACATAGGTGTTAGGGATATAATGGGGAAGAACAGACCCTCAACCTGGTTCTCAGGGGATCACATATTGTAGAGAGGGAAAACAGAAAAGGAACAAATAAATGCATGCAAGGTGGTAATAAATAGAGAAGAAGTATATGGATAGCAAGTGATGAGGCAATCTATTTGGAAAGGGTGCCATGTGAGAAGACACTTGGACAGAGACCTGAACAACAAGAATCTTTTCCTTGGGCAAGAAAGTCTGGAGCCTACTTCTTACTCCAGGTTTCAGAAGATTCAAGGGTACATTGCTAGCCAAGGGCCTGACTTGGCCTCAGATAAGGCAAATGGGTCTGAATATGGACCATGGTTTTTTCACAATGAATTAAGCCTAACTGCCTAGTAATCGTGGTATCCTGTTTTTGAACTTGTACACCCTCATTCCATTTACTTCCTGTGCTCCTGAGTCTTGGTTTTATGACAGACACATCCAGAGGTGAAATTAACTAGGTAAGAGAATCTGTGAAGGTCTCTGCTGCTTCCTAACAAATAGGCAGTCAGTCAATCAGACAGACAGACACATTCAGGACAGTAACCACACAGCCCCAGGCTGTAAGGTTGAAGACAGGTTACAATGGGTGCAGTCTCCCTTTTGTTTCTGGGCCTCAGTTTCTTACCTAGGAAAAGCAAAGGCTTGATAGTTCATAAGAGTTCTTCCAGTTTTAAACTGCTGTATGACCTCAGATATGTACAGACTGGGTTTCTAGGGAAGATAAACAAAGATATACCTTTGTATCTTTGTGGAGAAACCTTATCTAAGAGCCAGTGGAAGTCCTGGAGCCCTCGTCCAACATTAGAGAGGATGCTCAGAAACCTGGTCACTGAAGCATTAACCAAAGAGAGGCCCTCAGCTGTCTGACATCAAAGTTCTTGTGGGCTGAACCAAAGTGATCCTTTTTTCATACCACATTGGACCTCTGGTTATATAAACCATAGGGTTATTCTAACAGTGTTAGGACATTTCATACTCCCTGGGCCTCTTCCCACCTACTCTGATTGAGGATGAAGGGCAGAGCAATAAAACCTGCTTGAGAAGTAACCTCTTATCAGGGGAACAGGCCAGGCCTTGTTTGCTAAAGACCTCATTTGTACAGGTGCAACCATCATCCAGGTCTGAAACGACAGATGGTTTAGCTTGGAAGTCAATGTCCTGCTTCCTCTAGACAAGCCATATTTGCACAGGGGACAAGTGGCATGAGGGTCTTCGGTGGAGCATGAAAGAAACAAGGCCAGATAACAGCCTGCTGTGCTCTTTGTGCACTGGGTAAGTCCTAGAAGCACAAGATTCATTTTAGGAATACGGCACCCAGGAGTGAATACAGGTCAGTGGCTTTAATTGAAGTTTTAAAAAATATATACCCTACGTGGCTACAGAATAAAAACTATCATTTTAATGATAAATCAGGAATAGTTTGTTTTAGTATACACAAAGGAGAATGCTAAGTCACATTAAGTTTTAAAACCAAAAGCCAGATCATCAGGAAACTCTGGGTTTGATATAGGACAGTACAGGTGATGCTTTTCAGCCTTGCTGGAACTTTCCCTACCTATCTCTTCTACTGGGGCTCCAATAAGCATCTAGAAGAACCTGAAGAGACTGGACTTTTTCCACTCTGCATTCACTGGGCATCTACTGTTTACCAGCCATGAATTTAGGAACTTTGGAATTAGATAAGTTGAATTTTTGGACCATGAGTTTTACTTCTTTATTTTTTATTTATTTATTTTATTTATTTATTTTTTTTTTTGGGTCCGGTCGTGGGCCTGAACTCTGGGCCTGGGCGCTGTCCCTCAGCTCTTCAGCTCAAGGCTAGCGCTCTACCACTTGAGCCACAGCACCACTTCCGGGTTTTTTCTTTTTGCTTATGTGGTGCTGAGGAATCGAACCCAGGGCAAGGCAAGCGCTCTACCACTGAGCCACCTTCCCAGCCCTACTTCTTTATTTTTTAATTGATAAAATAGATATTATGGAACTTACTTCATTCTGTTGGGGTTAAGATTAAATTCCCTGCTCAAAAAGAAATGTACTCCTTATCTGACTTATGTAATTGCATCCTCTCTGTACATCACCTTTAAAATAAAAATTAAAAATAAGAAAAAAAGATTAAATTCCATGCATCCAGCCACCCATCCATGCATTCATTCATCCTTCCAAGCAGGGTAGTCAGCATAGATCCAATTTTGGTAGTTCCTGGCCTCTAACTGTGGGAAGAGACAATACATAAAGTCTTCCATCATGACAGACATTCCTCAAAAGGATTATATTTCCACCCTCTGAAGTTTCTTTTAAAGAATTAAAATCACTTTTAACTTCCCCTCCATTTTAGATGTTTATTAAACAGTAAAATGGAAGTCAATATCAAGTACTATTGAATCCCTATTATATGCCATGGATACAGCAGAAAGCTATTGTTCATTGATAGTCCTAGTCTCAAGGAAAATGCATGGGGTAGGTAAGGCAGCTAACAAATAAAAACAAATATGTATATATAAACACATCAGATAACACTAAATACTTAAGCAATATAAAAATATAAAGCATAGTAAGGGAAGGGGTGGTAAGAGTGGGGTACTAGTTTACATAGGGTGGTCAGAAAAGAAAGTGATATTTACATAGCTCTGAAGGAAATGAGGCAATAAGGCAAGGATATGTCTCCACAGCAAGCTTCAAATTAGTTAGTGGAGTTAGTTAGGGACTCTGAACTAATAAGTTTTCTGGTCACCTGTACTCTCTCCTCTGCCCTGGTGTTCAATTCCAGTAAGCTCAAATCAGGATGGAGCTGAAACAGAAGAGATGTACTACTATGACCCACAGGTCATGAAAAAAATTACAATTCTAGTTACAATGTTTAATTTTCATACTTTTGTATTTTTCCTTATGCATTTTAACATAATCTAAATATACAGGCAGAACTCAACTGTGTTTCACTAAAAGATTCTACAAATGGAAATAACTGGTAAGGCCTGTGCTTTCTAGGTGAATGCCTACCTATATCTTAGTCCAGCCTGGTTGTGGCCTTCACTGAGCCTGGGGACACCTTGTTCTCTGACTGTACATGAATCCTACGAACTGTCCAGATGAGTCAGGCCGGCCTTTCTCCCTGGTCCTAGGAATGTGCCATCAGCTCTTGAGCTATGCACAGAACCCCGTGGTCTTCCCCTCCCCCAGTTCTGGGGGAGACCTTCTCAACCTTGCTACGTCTCTTCAAGTAACTGAGCCATGTACCACTCTGGCAAGGAATAGAGACTTCCTATTCCAAGGGCTAAGGAGATGCAGCCATGGCAGCAGGCTGTGTGCTCCTCTCGGACTATTTGACGGCAGCATTCACTCAGCTCCAGCCATGCCTGGTGATGCTGAAGTGCTCCATTAAATTGATTATGTCACCAGAAAGGCCAAATGGCCTCAGAGAGAAAAACAATGCCTCCAAGTCTTCTTATGTTAGTGAAATAAAACGAACACATCTAGGGAAAGAGGTGGGATGTTTTCAGTATTTATTGAGTCAGAAGGACTGTAATTCTTACCACTAAAGTAATGGATACCTTTGCTAGTCAGGATTGGTCAGGAAGGTTGCAGCTAAGAATGTTAATCAAGCACCCATGAACTAGTGACAGGCTGAGGCCTGGGGACAGGGGTGGGGCCAGAGGTCTCAATCCGGAAGTGCTGACATCAAGGCAAGAAGCTGTCTGAAGAGGCTACTACTCTTTGGCTTTGCTAGAGCAAGAGATGGTGCAATGCGTCTTGGGCCAAGCAAGAAATACGTGTGTCAAATGGTCTGGTGGTACAATGGTAGGGAAAACAGGCGCCTGCTTGAATAACTGCCTGAGGCAATTACATTTTCTTTTTCTGTAGGGTACAGGCCAAGAAGACAAAATGAAACAAAAAAGAATCTCTCCCATTTTCTTCTCCATCTTCCCTAAACAAAACCATACAACACATCTGCTGTTTTTCTGCTTTTTTTTTGAGGGTGGTTCCAAAACTTAAAAACACACTTTTCAGATCCCTAAAATGTAGCATACACAGGGAACAGGATTGTTTCCAGGGATCAAGATGGGGGAGGAGTGAAGACTAATCAAGCTCACATAGAGCTTTGCCATTTAGGGATGCACAACCTAGAAAGAGCTAAGTTTGTTAGTCCTTTTAACCCTTGTTTTATTATTCTATAAATGGAGAAGCCACCAGACTCACAGTTGTTGAAGGAATTAGCATTAAAATAAAGTAGGCAGGTACCCAGGACTTATTAAGTAGATATTTACTAAATAGATATCTAGGCATCTAAAATCTAGTATATCAGGACAGAATCATTTTTCCCATGTTCCAGTCCCATCATTCTTTCTCTTCCCATCTAGGAACTCAAGCCAAAGACCTAGTAACATTCTCCAGTTCGTGCTTCCTCACACTCCACTGCCTTACTCAGTGTGCTGGGCTAGCTCTGACCTGCTCTTGAATGTGAACTTGTTGACTTTTGAATAGATAGCTCGAAATGGGCTATGGTGGGAATACTGTACTGCAGAACCTGGCAAACACTACACATAAGGCTCCCCTCCAGCCATGACTGATTTACCAGCACTTTACTATCCTAATCATATGTGGATACTAATAACTGCTGCCTGACTTCATAGCCCACTACCTTGTCTAATTCAAGTCACCCTCACTTGCACAGCTTGAAAGCCTCAATGGCTTCCTCTCATCTCCTGATGGTTCTCTTGCCTATCCACCACATAGTGGCCACAGTGAACATTTCAAGTATAATCAAAGCCTTAGTTCTTCTTAATTAACTCCATACAAAGTCCCTCCTAAAACACTCAGAAAGAATTCTGAAGGACTTTCATTCATATGAGTCCTTCCCCTGAGCCTAGTTACCAGGTTCATCTCTCTACGTCCAGGTTACCATATGCTCCTCACTATGTCTGTTCTTTGCACCAATGTTCTTTCTACTTGGGAAGTTCTTCCCCAGGATCTTTGCACAGCTCAGATTTCCTTCCTTAAGTTAGCTATCTCTCCTTTTCAAGCCCAACTATTTTACCTCAGTAACCAGGTCATCATCTTTCAGTTTGCATTTCCTCACCAGCAAAACCTGACAGACCTTATCTGCCTTAAGAGATTAGTATACATCAAATTAAGCAGTGCATGACAGTATCAAGCCCTGGGGCTGGCATATAGTAGGAATACACAAGTCTCCCCTTTTCAGAGTCCCCTCTCACAATATTCCATTCCTTCACTGAGTTACTTGGTACCATTGGCATTTCTTGACTAAGAAAGAGCTGGTTCATATTTTCCTTAACTGTTTTCAAACAAACAGATGCAATAACAAAGCTCAGCTTCTAGTGAGATAGCCCAAATGCCAAGTCCTGCTCCATAGGGACAGAATGGTTTCCATGAAATTGCTTGTGCCTGGGCGACTGGCACTGCTTCAGGAGTGAGACACTGGGTACCTCCCAGTTCCACCTTACCTTGATAACTGGAAGAGCTCACTGGCATCCAGGCTTAAACATCATCTGAGCCAGGGAGCCCTTAGGATGTTAGCACATCTCTGTCCCCAAGGCTAATGTGAATGTTTTGAACTAATCCCTCTAAAAGGGATTGAAATTCAGGGTCATCACTTGGGATCCTGAATATATCTAGTTGAGTTACAGATGGGAAAACCAAATGGTCTTAGATCTCATAAAGCTGTAGATGTAAATGGGCCAGCTAAAACCCAAGTCCCCCAATTAAGCCATGCAGTCTTCTTACAGAGCAAGAGGAAGGTTAATGTAGACATGAGTGGAGCAGCAGGCATCTGGCTGAGGACAAACAGGCTCAGCCAGAGGTAGCCTCTGAGAAGAGAGGGGCATGCTCTCTGCCATGTTAGTACTTCTTGGAGACTACACTAGAGCATGGTACAGACAAAGCTCCTTTAGCACTAGACTGGCTTCTAGCTTATGCCAGAGTCTAGAGACCTCCAAGAAGTAGCCACAAACTGGAACAAAGAAGACATACTTGGCCAGAGAGGCTCTGACTGCATGCTGGGGCTCCATTATTGTCACCAAAGCAGTTCCACTGAGCGTTGGATTCTCAGGTATAAGAGAGGCTTGAACTGGTGACCTTGCCCAAGAATCCTCCCATCATTCAATATTTTCTGAGTCTCATGGCGCTCATACAAATCTCTTACTCTTGTTGCAGGTCAGTCATTCAATATACATTTACTAAGCATAGTGTTCGGGACAGGCACTGAGGTAGGCAAGATAGGGAATGAAAGAGATGACTGAAGTTCAGTCCATTCTCTGAGAAGTTTTCAATCTTGTTTCTTGGGTAAAGTCATGAACATCTCTAGGCATATGTTTCCACAAACATGAAACGTGTTTGAGAACAATTTCCATAGTTAACATCAACTGTTTACCACGGTGCCAGAAGCTAATTTCACATTCATTTTCACTACCCAAAGGAGGGGGCCATAATTTCTCCAATCAAACCAGATACCAATGGCTCACACCTGTAATCCTAGCTAATCAGGAGCCGAGATCTGAGAATCACTGTTCGAAGACAGCCTGGGCAGAAAAGTCCTTGAAACTCATCTCCAATAAACAACTTGGGGGAAAAAGCCTGAAGTGGTGCTGTGGTATGCTACCCTTGGGCAAAGAGGCTCAGGGACAGGGCCCAGGCCCTGTCCCTGGAGCCGGGGGGCGGGGGGAGGGGGGAGAGGGGGGACACAGGGGACACAAACCACCAAAAAAAATCAAGAGGACAATGAAATTCATAGCTTTCCAAAGATGCTCACACTCTAATCCCTGGAATCTCATGAAGCAAAAGGGACTTTGATATCATTAAAGTCATGAGAGCTGGAGATTATCTTGGATGATCCGGTAGGCCTAGTCTTATCCATTGATCACTGATGGGTTTGAGTGGGGAGCTCAGGAGAGCTGCAGCCACTTCTAGAAGCTAGGAGTAGCACTAGATTTATGGTCAGGAAGATAAGGTGATGTCCTGCAATGGCAAGGAACTGAATTCTGCTAATAATCTCAAATAGCAGGAAGCAGATCCTTCCCTTAGAGATCCCAGAAAGGAACTCAGCTGGCTGACACCTGATTTTAGTCTAGCAAGACTTGTACCAAACTTCTGATTGACAAAATTGTAAGTAAACACATTTGTGTTTGTTTTGTTTTGCAGAACTGGATCTGGGGATTGAACCCAGGGTCTTCTGCATGTTAGACAAGCACTCTGCCACACCCCAGTTACACCTCAGCCTTCCTTTATGTTTTTGTTTTTGTTTGGTTCAGTCATGAACTCTGGGCCTGGGCATTGTCCCTCAACTCTTCAGCTCAAGGCGAGCGCTCTATCACTTGAGCCACAGTGCCACTTCTGGTTTTCTGAATGGTTTATTGGAGATAAGAGTTTCATGGCCTTTCCTTCCCAGGCTGGCTTTGAACTGAGATCCTCAGATCTCAGCCTCCTGAGTAGCTAGGATTAGAGGTGTGAGCCACCAGCACCCAGCTTTTTTATGTGTTTTTAAAATCACAAAACCCATGGAAATTTAGAAGAGCTGCATAGGAAACAAACCAGAAGATACTGGAGCAAGGTGCTAGCCTTACTCTAAGTTCTTCATGCATAATGTGGATTCTCAGTCATGCTGTGTTGCTCATCTCAAAGAATGTAGGAGGTAAGACCAATTCACTATGCCTGGACAGCTAGTACTCAAAATGTGTTTTTGTTATCATCTTCATCATCAACTCTCATAATTTAGTGGCAAAGTTGTGGTATACTGTTGCCCTAAGTGCCAAAATTCAAGACAGGACTAAATGCTCTCTGAAGACTGGTTTCTCTGGGATTTTCTATGGTCCATGCTCTTTCCTCATCTCCTTGCTTATAAACACCTAAGATTAAAGTTAATCGATGGAGCTATTGAGATTTCCTGCCCTGGTGAGCACATGTGAGGGAGAAAAGATCTCAAGGGGAGGGCTTGTATGCTATTGTAGTGGAAGTTATTAACCTAGGCATCATGAATCTCTAGATTGGGGAGAGGGAAGACATTCTAATCTAGATTATGACATCACTCTGGTGCAAAAAGGGCAAACTCCAGATCTAGCTACGTTCGGTACACTTTCAGGCAGCCCATTATCCTCAGTCCTCTGCAAAGCCGGTTTCAGGGGGTTCTCTAACCAACCTTCTGTTGCAGAAATGTGAAAAAAGGACTGAAAAGCACTGTGCAAACTGAAGAGCTGCCTCACTTGCCCTCCAGAGCTCTGAGCATGCTGCTGCTCCTTCCCTCCCTCCCACTGACATGCTCTGTGCTTAATAAGGCTCCCATAAAGATCTCTCCTTCGAGATAATCATAGACTCTCAGGGGCATGCCACTCTCAGCTGTCAGCATCATTTAGGAAGACCTTATAAAGTCTTTCTAAACCTTCCGTTTATCTCAAGTTGAGCTCTCTTGTTAAATCCCCTTGCAAAAAACTTTGCTTCTTGACTCCTAGTTCTTTTCCTTAGTTTCCCCAGTGTTCCACCTGGCCCCCTGCCATTTCCCTACAGAAGACCAACATTCTTGCCTACCATCAGGACTGGCTCCAGTGCCAGGAGCCTCTCTCTGCTTCAATCAGCCTCCTCTCTCAGAACCCCAGGATGAAAAAGACCATGGGACACTAGCATGGGCCCCATTGTTTAATTGCCCAAACAATGATGACAATGATCACAAAAAAATCACAACCGGGCTCTCATGCTTTGTTTGCTGTGACAAGCAGCCTTTGGATGATGAACAATTAACTGGCCTCAAAGAACAAAACTATAATTTCATCATGTGATCTGGGTTTTCTTTTTTCCCCCCCAAATACCAATAGTAGACATAAGAATTTCTTCTAACAGTACAAAGGGAATTCAATGTGTCCAATGTATATAAAAGTTACCCCTTCCACCACTCTCCTCCCCATCTATCTCCTCCACCCATCTCGTTTTCACATTTGTATATTGAGCATTATGACTTACCATTTCTCTTCTCAGTTATCCCCCTGCCTCTTCCTTTTTGCCACAACACCTGAGGCAGGTTGTGGTGGGTCCCCATATTACCTTTGAGGGACAAATAACCCAGAGCTGTTTAAATCTGTTTGTGCTGCAATAACAAAATTCCCAAGACTGAGCACACGGCAAGAATAGAGATTTACTATCCCACAGTTCTGGAGGTTGAATACAAAAGGTGTGGTTACTCAACTGTCTGGTGAAGGTCTTCTTGCAGCATTCTTTGTGGAAGAGGTGAAATAGAAAAAGGAACAGAAGTGAATTTACTTCCTGGAGGTACAAATTCCATCTGTGAGAGTAGAGCCCTCAAGACTTAAGTCATTTCCTAAAGGCCCAACTCTTAATACTGTCACATTGTGGATTGAGATTCAGCATGAATTTTGGAAGGACACAAACTTCAAACCATAGCAACCCCAATACATGAACATTTAGGTTTTATTTTTTTTGGGGGGTGGAGGGTTTTGGGTCTGGTCATGAGACCTGAACTCTGGGCCTGGGCACTGTCCCTCAGCTCTTCAGCTCAAGGCTAGCACTCTACTGCTTGAGCCACAGCACCACTTCCTGCTTTTTTTTTCCCCCGGGTTATGTGGTACTGAGGAATTGAACCTAGGGCCTCATGCTTGCAAGGCAAGCTCTCTACCACTGAGTCACCTTCCCAGCCCAAACATTTGGGTTTTAAAATTAAACAAAAGAATGACCATTTTTCTAAAGAGATTCTTTTTAGCTTCCATCACTTTCTTGAAGGAGTTTGTGACTAAACAGATATTAAGAATTTCACTTCAAGGCCCTAAAATGCTCCAGAAGGCTGTGAATATTTGCAAGAGAGAAATCAAGTAAGTGTCTTTCTACACTAGAGGCTTGTAACCTATTGAAGAACCTGGCCTCCTAGTAAATGGTTTTTTCAAAGAATGATTTCTAGAAGTGCCTTCGAAGATGCCCCCTCCCAATAGGAGGAAGAGAAGAGCACCTGGAGTAAGGTAGGTGAATTTTTTTGTAAGCAGGTAGATATGATAATAGGCCCAAGGGCTGGGACCCAGGAGGCTTGAGTCTTTGTTCTAGCTTTGCTTCGAACCTTAGAAATCAGTATGTGTGCCGGTGTCGGTGGGTCATACCTGTAATCCTAGCTACTGAGGGGGCTGATATCTGAGGACTGCAGTTCAAAGCCAGCCCAGGCAGGAAAGTCTGTGAGACTCTTATCTCCAATAAACCACTAGAAAACTGGAAGTGGCACTGTGGCTCAAATGGTAGAACACTAGCCTTGAGCTGAAATGCTGAGAGGCAGAGCCCAGGCCCAGAGTCAGCCCCATGACTGAAAAAAATAAAAAGAAGAAATCTGTGTGTGTGTGTGTGTGTGTGTGTGTGCACGCGTGTGTGTCACAGTTTGTGTACTGAATGGTTCTAGGGTTGAACTCAGGGCCTGGACATTGTCCCTGAGCATTTTTTGCTCAAGGTTAGTACTCTACCACTTGGAGCCACAGCTCCACTTCTAGCTTCAAACTGTGAACCTTAGATCTCAGCCTTCTGAGTAACTAGGATTATAAGCATGAGCCACTGGCACCCAGTGTCAAACTCCATTTCTTTATCTGAATAAAGAGGCCAAAGACATCTGTCCTGCACAGCTGTCAAAGGAACTGAGGGTAAATTCCACAGAAGAACTACGCATGAAGGAGCCTTGTCAGTGACTGTTCCTACTTTTTTTCTTTTTAGTGGCACTGGGATTTGAACTCAGGTCTTGCTAGGCTGGAACTCCACCACTACAGCCATACCTCCAGCAAGGTCCTGGTTTTGGCTTTAACTCCCACCCTCCCTTTTTTCAAGTAGTACTGAGATTTGAACTTGGCCTTGTGCTTGCCAGGCAGGTACTCTATCATTGAGTCATTCATGCCTCTAGCTCTACTGCCCTTTCTGTTACAATATGTGAGATTTCCTCCACTTCTTTTGCTCAACACCAGGCTGACAATTAACATTTTGCTCTGTTTTGATGAACTTTTGGACTGACAAGGACCTTCTCTAGTCCTGGGAATTTGAATTTTTAGCCGTGGAAGAATCTGAGGCACTTGGACCTCACTTGATCCAGCAGGCTTCCTTAGTTCTCCCAGATCTTTGAACCCAACTCCCGATGCCTCTCTCTATGGTTGTTTTGTGGATTAGGGTTTCAGAATTCTTTCAGGGAATGGGCAAATCAGAGTTATGTAGGAGCCACATGAAAACCTGAATGTAGCAACAAATAAGGCCTGCATCAAAGGTTAAGAGACAGACTTGTCTTGACCTCTGGCTAGATACATGACCTAGGGAAAATTGGGTTTCATCAGTGTATTAGTATCTCTAACTGGGGAATAGAGCATACAATAGGAAAATGATAGGGCTAAGAATATCTGGAGAAGTCTTTCCTAGTCTTCTAGAAAGCTTGGTCTTCTGATGATGATTGACACACTTAGTGGTGGCTTTGAAAAGGCTTTTTTTTCTGTGAGAAAGAATAAGTAAGAGCAAAAGTGGCTGAGCAAGATAATTTATCTGTGCTTTCAGAGCTCAGCTTCCAAGCATAGGAAGGCCTCAGAGCAGATGAAGGTAGGGGAATAGGAAGGGCCAATAATAGCAGACCTAAATGTAGCATGATGGTTTCAACCCAAGATCTAGTGCAATAGAAGTTATGGTAATCAGACATTCATGTTCTCTCTGAGAGCACTAACATCTCCATCAACCAACCAAGTCCTTGACATGAAGTAAGACACCTCTATAGTGTTTCTAGGGTGCAGGGGCCTCTTTCTGCTGTGGGTCAGCTCAGAGGCATAAATGGAGGGTAGAGACATAACAGCTCCAACTCAGTATATTCACTTAACATACAATCTTTTTCACATTTTAAAGTGTGTGTGGACACGTATACATAATTAAAAAATAACAGATGAAGCAGTGTAAAGCAAAGTTGATTGTTTCATGTACAATAAAAATGTCAGTAATCCTCAGATTCTGATAAGTCTATAAAGGGACATCTATGCTATGCTAAGGTCTGCCCTGTAGGAGAGACTTTGCCAATTAAAAAATTGGTGAAAAGGGATCTAGGAACAGGACACAGAATAAACAAAGTCCTGAAGGTAAGTAAGAGTACTCTAAGTCTGTTACAGAGAGGCAGTCTGAAGAGAGACTAGAGTAGGTTAACACACAGAAGGCCAGACAACTGGTAAGGGATGAGGCTAGGGAGTTAGAGGCCAGATGGCCAGATCACAGGGAACTTTGAAGCTGTTCGAGGATCAGGCAGCAAAACGCTATTGAGCTTTTTTTTTTTTTGCCAGTCCTGGGCTGGGGTTTGAACTCAGGGCCTGGGCACTATCCCTGAGCTTTTTCTGCTCAACGCTAGCACTCTACTTGAGCCACAGCACCACTTTTGGCCTTTTCTGTTTATGTGGTAATGAGAAATCGAATCCAGGGCTTCACACATGCTAGGCACTAAGCCACATTCCCAGCCCTATTGAGCTCTTATAGAAGCAAAGAAAATGTTTTTCTTAAGCAGTGGCCAATGGAGCTAGGCTTCATGGTTGATGGTGTGGCTGGACTCTGAATTGACTTATGCATCTCTCATTTTTGAAAGATTCATCAATTCAATTGAAAAATCTATCTTGCCAAGCTTACTACAGCACAGAAACAATGCTGTACTTTTTTCCTCCATTGACATTGCCATCTTAGCTCCTGATTCCTTTTTATAACTGACACCCCTGAGTAGTGGGTGATGGTCCCTCCATCCCTGCCTATTTGAAAGGTATTTGAAGACTTTTCACCTTCATTCAAGAAAGTATGAGACAGTTGGGCATCAAGCTTAGAAACAGAGAAGCTCTACTGGATACAACAAGACTATTAAAAAAATCTTCAGCAAAGAGTAGGGAGGAAAGAAATAGAAACACTATGGTGGGACATTTTAGAGGATTTCCTGGCCCACCTGGAGCGAGGCACAGCTTCGTAATTATTTTTGGAAATTCTTAGAATGTCATAAATACACCAAATGAAGCCAACACCTCATTCTAATCACAGAGGTCTCTTGTCCCAGCTTATAGGCTATCTAAACTGTGTGTGATTATCTGAACTCAGTACAAAGACACAAGGGCTCAACTGGTAAAACTATAGTGCTGAATTTTAACATGCACATAACCTTACTACAAACATTTAGCTAAATGACTATTTAAAAATGACTATGCAGCAATCACCTTGACTTGAACAAAAATACCCAGTCTGCTACACATTTGCTGAATTGTAAACCAGAGCTCACAATCGATGCTGTGGCAAAACTCTGAAGGCAATGATATATCAAGAGGGTTTTTTTTAAAAAATTAGGTAAACTAGAAAGAGTAAAGATTTTGACGTGATAATTTACCAAATGCAGAAAATAATCTTAGGCCCCAAACTGTGGAACACAGAACCAGCCCATGAAACAGATATATTCATATAAGATCTGTGCTATTTTCTTCTGTTCCTTCCTGTCCTCTCCAGGCCTAGCATAGAGCCATGCCCATGTCATATTAGCTGCATAAGTAAGCCCTGAGTCAAGTGCTTTATCTGGATGGACTCATCTAATCCTTAGCACAATCCTATGGGTAAGTGCCATCATTGTTTCTATTTTACAAATGAGGAAACTGGAGCACCAAGGAAATATAAACACACACACACACACACACACACACACACACACACACACATTTAGCCAAAGGACTAATAAGTGGAAGGGCCAAAACCATCGAACCCAAACAGAAGCTTTAAAATCTATACACTGAACCACTAGGCTTGATTGTCCCTCCAAGCTTTTAAATTCTCAAGTAGCCTTAAGCCTAGGCCTAAGATGTACTCTGACCACTTCTATTTTGTTGCCCTGAAAGACTTTCATATCCATTAACTCATTTGATACTCTCAACAACCACATGAGAAAGATAAGGTTAAAAGGCACAGATAAGGGTCAAAGGTATGGATAAATGTCAAAAAGGTACACTCAAGGCAGCAGAGATAGGATTGAACTCCTGTGCCCACAAAGGCTGAGTCTGTGCTGAAGAATGGACTGGGCCATTAACTCCTATACTATAAAGGCCAGGGCAAGTCCTCCCAGGTATAAATGTAAAAGATGAAAGAAGTTCATAGATGGCATACTGTCAATTGCCAACTGCCTACTAGTTGAGTAGAGAAGACTAGGCTGGTTGTAAATATTCTTTTTTGTTTTGAGGTTCAAATGCCTTCCTTCTTCTCTGAGCCTCCCTTCTTTCTCTATAGAACTGGATACTTAGAAAGGCATTGCTTAATTTCCTGGGCCTTTCTTTGTTAACAAAAAGCATTACTATTAGCTTTTTAAAAATTGAAATCTTACATGTACAGCACAATAGTTTTTTTTTTAAAGCTGGGTAACCTGGGTAACTATTCTTTGGTTCAAAATGACATTTCTTTCAGGTTTGTCCCAAGAGAGATTGGGCTGAACCTTTTAGCCCTACCATAAACCTCTCTCTTGCTTAGAGCTAGCATCTACTGGAAGGAGCTGTAAATGGCAAGATCTGAAGGTAAAAGTGTCTAGCTAGGCTCTGGAGAAAAGGATAGGAACAGTTAACAAAATATTCTCAACAGGATGATGGAGTGTGTCACTTCCTCTCCGTTCCTTTCTTCTCTCCCTGCAAAGATGAAATTCTCCAGTGAACAGGTATGCTGAGATTGTCTCAACAATTCTTAATTCACTGGGGGCCAAAATACACAAGTAATGTATATCATGTATACAAGATGAAGTTTCATACAAGTTTGCAAAAACTTCTACACCCAACAATGAATTTATGAGAAAACCCATAGTAGTATAAATGGGTCACTCTACTTATTGTGTAAATTCACCCTGAATTCACTGTGTACTATGGGCCTACTTGGCCAAGGGGTAGCAGAGTATGAATTGGGATCCTTTCCATAGGAGGTTGACAGCCTAGATGAGGTAAAAATTTCCACACATATAAAATGTTTGCCAACTCGTGAATAACAATAGCCATGATCATTATCTAAATATTTCGTATGCTATTTCACATCACCCTGGGATCTATTCAAAGCCACAATGCCTAGAGGTAGCACACATCTTGGATCAATCCAGGCAGGACTGCCAATAGTACTTCACCATTCGTTAAAACTGTTTTCTCTGAATAATACCCTGCTAGGCTCCCAGTGTGCAGGGTATTTCAGTTTTGGTTGCAGTATGTATACTTGTACTTGTAAACTACAACACTGGAGTAAACTAAGGAATCCTCTCTACCAAATCATGACAATATGTTAAAAACTTATGGAATGGAGATACTAGCATGGGTTAGCATGTATAGGTACACTTATAGAGCAGACAAGAAGGGATCAGATCTGCAGAGGAAGTGTCAAAAAGCTTGGGATCAATATGGTGGCCAAGATGAGTTCCAAGCCTAATGCAGAGGTGAAAGAAAACCTGATGTGGCTCAGCAGATAATCAAAGGGCAGAAAGGGCACTGCTGGAATATAGCTGAGGAGACTAAGCACCAAATCCAGAGAAAGGCTGGGAGGTGGGTGATGGCAGTGAGGAATACAGGCCCATCACAGTTAATGGGACAGACTTACCTGGCAAGCAAATGTTAGGATGATTGTGTACAAATTTTGAGGCAGTTCAAGGACCAGGGGTGAGATATAGCACCTATCTCCAAATGACAGAGGAGGACCTTCTCTAGTGTACACTCTTACCTCTAAGAGGGCAAGAACCCTTGGCAAAAAATCATCACTATCCTACTAACAGCAAGTTTGAGGTTAGTGCCATCCAAATATCATTTCTATCAAAAAGGCCTTTTGTCCTAAAACACATTAAAACAGGTATGTTTATATATGTGCTACACTTGGGGAGACCTGCTTTGTGACTCTGGCCCCCAGGACCTGTACCTAGATTAGTTATGTCACACCTAGCTCAGTACCTTGAATCAGACCTAAGGACCAATGTTTTTTGACCTTACACAAGCTTCAGTATTCACAGTTTGGTGATGGTGATAGGGTAAGCAGGGGATAGCGAGGGCCAGTAGGGAATTTAACCCCACCATTCTCTAGTGTGTGTCTCCTACAGAACACCCGGAAATGTCTGATTCTTCTGCTAAGTCAACTCACTCCATTCAAGGAAAGGATTCTTCCCTTCAATGTTCCCCTGTATTAGTGCATGTATGTGTGCGCGCACATGCACACGCGCGTGCACACACACACACACACACACACTCACACACACAGCAGGCCTTACAGGGGAATGACAGTCTGACTATGCCTAAGACAAAGGTGTACACAAGACTATGATGGAACTTTCTTTCCAATCCCTGACTGATGCTAAAACCCATCCTAAATAACCATTGATCTATGAGGGTGTCCATCTTTCCAGTTCATTTGTGACTCAAGATATGTAAACCTCCCTGTTGTTTATCAATACACCAAGCCCACTCCTAGCTTGGATGCTATATTTTATTTCCTCTAGGAGAGTACTCTTCTCCCATGTGTACCTGGAGGTTCCCATCAAGTCTTTACTCTAATTTCATTTTCTCAGTGTAGTCTTACCTGACCACTCTGAAAAACTTTAACATCCCCTCTCCATTTTATGTCTCCTGGCCCTGCTTCATTTATTGTCAGCTGTCATACTATGGATTTCACTTCACTTGTTTGTTCAGTGCCTCTCTCACTCTATTAAAATGCAGATGCTCCACAGGAGATTCTTTGTGTTTTGCTCGGTTCCAACATATTAGGCAGGTACCAAATATGGTGGTAGAAACTCCATATATATCTAGAGTGAAAAGATGAATGAAAGTAATGTTGGTGGAAGGCATTTTTTAAACCAATCATTACTCACTTTTATCTTATTTATTACTACTACCTTTCACACTGAGTGTGACAAATCTAGTCATTTAGTTTTGTGGGCAAGTATTTATTCAGAGTAGTAGAGAAGGGGGATAATGTTGGAGGTGAAAACACTGAAAACAAATGATGTGAAAGATGACAGCAAGTGAAGGGGCAGGAAAATTATATGAAGCATATCAAAAGCAGAGTTCATTGCATTTTGGGACCATTTGGGGTGAGAGAGAGTATATTGAGATAAAGAGTCACACATCTTTAGAGATACTGATTTAAACTGAAAAGTAATCATAGAAAATCATGTCCCAAAGCTATCAGGACAGAGGTTAAGTAGTGTTACTGGATACAGCATTTAATTACTTCCCAAATACCAGCGCTACTTTCCTTAAGTATCCCTCTTAGTTGTTAAAACTCTCCAAGCACTGATAAACAGAGCTGAAGAAGAACTTTTACATTTTTAAAACAGTCAAGCCCACTTTGTCAAGTGGTACAGGAACAACTTCCAGGCAGTTTTCAGTTGTTAAAGATCTTCCTCTCATCAATCTTCAAGTAGCCCAGGGCTGCACACTCCCATTTCAGATCCAGGCTGACGTCCAGTTTGTTCCTTCCTTTCCCCATTGTTTAACTCTGCAGTTGCATAATTCACTGTCACCCTGTGAAGAGCTGTGTGTTCCAGAGTAGGAAGCTGTCAGCTTGAACAGAGCACTATGCTCTGTTCACAAACAGAGCCTCAGGATTCCTTCCTTCCCAGGCCAGCAGCAGCAAAGCTCCTCCTTGTGTGCAGTCAGCTCCCACCAATCACAACATGGAGGAGGGGCTGGAAGAAGAACTACACCAATAAATTTTCTCTGGTCTACTGTACAACAAAGCAGAGTCATAAAACCCCAACCATTATTTTCAAGTCAGGACTAAAACAACATAGTCAGAGTAGCTCCTAATTTGGTTTCTAGAACCTAACAAGCTACGAACTCATTTTCTTGGTTAGGAGGGAACATCGTGGGGGCAGAGCAAGAACTAGGTGTAGGATCTCAACCAAGAGCTGACAGTAACCAGGCCTGAGTGAATCTGAAGCTGCTACTATGCTTTTATTAGTGGCAGACTTGACTGGGACTAGGGAGATAGCACTGTGAAGAGTAAAGGACCTGGGAGATCTGTGATGCCTAAATTCCAATGTAGAAGGCATGAATTCTGGTGCGTATGTGACACAGCCAGCACGTCTTCTCAAGGCTTGAAATATTCTTCAGTAATGAGCCAAAATGTGACTGTGAACAAGTTTTTGTTTTGTTTTGCTTTGTTTCATATCCTTCCCAAGTCTCACTTTCCTCATCTATCAAATGGAAACATCAAGAGCCTGCCTCCAAGGAGAATTAAACTGATCATGTCTAGTAAACATCTTAATAAACATTCCTCCTCCCCAACTGGCTTATTCTAACCTTTCCTGAATAATTTTCCTTTGGAAATAGGAGATGGAGGACCACATTCATTCTTGTTCTGCTACTAGCTAGCCATGGGACCTTAGACTGGTCATGTTGTTCTCTAGACAGAACCTATATATTATTAGAATTTATATTTAAGAAGTTAAGAGTGATGAATAGAAAATCGATACACATATATACCAACAACAAATACAAAATGCAATTAAAAAAGTTAAAAAAAAGCAACTTTCAAATAAGACAAACCACAGGACAGGAGAAAATATTTGCAAGACACCTGAAAAGGACTATTAGCTAAAACATACAAATTCTTACCACGTTAACAGCAAGAACAGAAATGACTTGATTAAAAAATGAGCCAAAGGGTACAACAGATACCTCACTAAGGTACATTGATGGTAAACAAGCAAAAGAAGAAATGTTCCACGCCATATAGTTAGGAAATGCAAATTAACAACACTGTATACCTAGAAAATGGCCAAAATCCAGAATAAGACAACATCAAATGCTGATGATAGCTGTACCATTTTTCATTCTTATCTACACTAAAGGGGGCTGTCAGTGCTGTGGAAATGTAACATGGAACAGCTACTCTAGAAGACAACTTGATGTTTTCTATAAAATTTAACATAGTCTTACCATACAACCCAGCACTTGCATTCCTTATGTTCACTAAAAGGAATCCAAAACTTATGTCTACAATAGAACTTGTACATTAAAGTTTATAGCAGCCAATAAATAGTTTCTCTGTAAAGATAATTGCCAAAACTTCAAAAGCACCAAGATTTCCAAACAAGTACATACTGATTTAAAAAAGAATATAGTAATTCAGATAGTGGAATATTATTCAGTGCTATAAATCATGGAAAGACTTGGAGGGAGCTTAAATGTATTTTACTATGTAAGAGAAGCCAATCTGTAAGGATGTACACTATATGATTCCAACTGCAGGACACTCTGAAAAAGGAAGCACTATAGAGAATGGAAGGACAGTGGTTGCCAGGGTTTGGGGAGAGAGAATATATAGGCAGAGCATAAAGAACTTTCGGGAGAAAGAAAATTCCCTGTATGATACTATAATGATAGATACGTTATCATTAGACATTTGTCTGAACTCATGGATTGTACAACACTAACAGTAAGCTAATACTAACAGTAACTAACTAACTAACACTAACAGTAAACTAGGGAAATATACATATTTTGGGTGATTGTGATGGGCCAATGTGTGTTCATAAATTGCAACTAATGTCCCCTCTGCTGAGGGGTGTTCATTATGGAGGAGCCTGTACATGTGTATGGGCAGGAGGTGTAATAGATATTTGTACCTTCTTCTTAATTCTGCTGTGTACCTATAACTACTCTTTAAAAAAGAGAATATAGGGGCTGGGAAGGTGGCTCAGTGGTAGAGCACTTGCCTTGCATGTATGAAGCCCTGGGTTTGATTCCTCAGCACCACATAAGCAAAAAGAAAAAAGCCGGAAGTGGTACTGTGGCTCAAGTGGTAGCGCGCTAGCCTTGAGCTGAAGAGCTGAGGGACAGCGCTCAGGCCCAGAGTTTAGGCCCCATGACTGGACCCCCCAAAAAAAATTAAAAAAGAGAATATGTTATAAGACAACGGTAATATCAACTATTTAGTTATAAAGTAACCAAAGATATGTCAGGCCACTATGTAAAAATTAAAGCTATTTCTTAAAAGAAATTATGATATTCTAAATATTGGTGACATATAACAAGTTAAGGATTAGGAAGACTTAAGATTTAAAGATGTACAGTCTACCAAACCAATGAATGTAATCAAAATCTTAATAGGAGTACAGGGGTGTGGTGTGTGTGTCCTAGTGTGTCTGTGTGACAAAGATCAATTTTAACATTTATATACAAGCACAAAGAGCCAAAAACAGTGATGGTACTCATGAAGAGAAACAAGGTAAAAGAGATTTGCTAAGTGAAGTATGAAGACATTCATATTCAATAAAGTTAAAATATTCAAGACAGTGTGGCAGCGACATAAAAAGAGTCCACAACCAACTAACTTGAAGGGATGGGTAAGGTTAAGATAGATGTGAGGGAAAATTATGTAGGAGTGACAATGGTCAAGATTCATCATACTCATAAACTGGCATGTTAACTTGAAACCCCTTTTATAACCACTCAAATATAATAAAAAAAGAACAATCCACAAAAAAAGCCAAGAAACAGATCCCTGCACACATGAACACTTCTGTTAAGGCACTGGTGGCCCCCCACAAAACAGTGACTGAAAGAATGGCCTTTTCAACAGTGGTGCTAGGACAAATGAGAATCTATTGGGGAGAAAATGAAACTGGCCCCTATCTTACACATCACAATAAATTACAGAAAAAAGCTTCAAAGGTTTCTGAAGAGATTGGAAAAAGAAAATAGCTTTTGCCATCTGAAGATAAAGAAAAGTATTCTAAAAACAGGGCACAAAAAACACTAGTTACAAAGAGAAAGACAAAAAAACTTGGTTATATTAAAAAATAAGAACATCTCTTTATCACAATATGCCATTAGTAAAATAAAAGATAAGTTAGAGAATCTGAGACAATATTTGTAATGAAAAAAGAAATAAACAGGAAGTGGCGCTGTGGCTCAAGAGCTGAAGAGCTGAGGGACAGTGCCCAGGCCTGACAAGAGAGAAAGAAAGGAAAGAACAAAAGGAAAGAAAGAAGAAAGGAAGAAAGGAAAAAGGAAGGGAGGGAGGTAGGGAGGGAAGAAGGAAGGAAAGAAGAAAGGAAGCAAGCAAGGAAGGAAAGAAGCAAGGAAGGAAGCAAGGAAGGAAGGAAGGAAAGAAGGAAGAAAGGAAGGAAGGAAGGAAGAAAACAGAGAGGAGGACACAAAAAGAACTCTTACAAATGAGAAAATTATGACAACTTAAAAACAGCAAAAGAACAAGGTCTTTCACAAAAGAGGAAACCCACTATTCAATAACATGAAAAATCTGTGCAGAGGAGACAACAATGCTGGATAAGAAATGTACTCATTACCTTGCTCATGTAACTGTAACCACCCCTCTATACAGTATTTTCACAATAAAAACTTATTTAAGAAAAAAATCTGTGCAACCTCCTTGGTAATCTGGAATATATAAAGAAGAAGCACAATGAAAAAAAAGCCTATTATCCTTCTATCAGTTTGGAAAGTAGAGGAAAAAAAACCCTGACAATAGAAATATTGGCAAGAATCTGAATAACAGGACCGCTCTGCTAATATGAGATAGGATTGCCATTTTAGGAAAAAAAAAAACCTTTATTATCTAATACTTGGAGATTCCTAGCAATTCCACTTCAAATAATCTCTCATATGCCCCCAAATAACATATAGATATATACAAACACACATACATAAATAGTCATAGTAACATCCTTAATAGATTAAAACAAAATGACTCAAAGTTACATTAATAATAGTAAAATAGATAAGTGTGATCAAGTTATGTTGCTATATAACAATAAATACTATATAGCAATGATCTGAATGCACAAATACTGTGGATTCTCCAAAAATTAAAAATGTTCATAAATACTTACAAAAAATGAATATAAAATATACATAAAATGAACATTATAGAGTATTATACAACAATGAAAATGAACAAACCAGCTGTGTGTCTGTGTTTCACACCTGTATTCTTAGCTACTCAGGCAGTTAAGAGGTCTGGAGGATAGAGGTTCACATCAGTCCAGGCAGAAAAGTATGTGAGATTCCATTTCCAATTAACCAGCAAAAAAGCTAAAGAAGCATGGCTCAAATGGTAGAATACCAATCATAGGTATGAAAGCTGAGTAAGAGGTCAAGGCCCTGAATTCAAGTCTCAGTACCAGCACAAAAAAAAAAGGAAAGAAAATGAACCACAGCTAGATACAACAACTTCGCTAAGTATTATTATAAACACACAACATTGAAGGAAAGACAACTTACTCTAATGGTGTAATTCCAATTATATTAAAATCAGGCAAAACTGGACTATGATTAGAGGCTGTATACATGAGTGATGAACTCTGTGGAAAGGTTAGGAAACATTGTGAATGTTAAGGTCATGAAGAATGAGAAAGGAACTGCGGTGGAAGAGATATTTAGAGAGATTCATAGATGTAGTAATGTCCTACTTTTTTTTTTTTTTAAAGCTTGTCATGGTGACTTTGAATGCTTGTTTTTTTTTGTTTTTTTTTTTTGGGTCCGGTTGTGGGGCCTGAACTCTGGGCCTGGGCGCTGTCCCTCAGCTCTTCAGCTCAAGGCTAGTGCTCTACCACTTGAGCCACAGCGCCACTTCTGGCTTTTTTTTTGCTTATGTGGTACTGAGGAATCGAACCCATGGCCTCATGAATGCAAGGCAAGCACTCTACCACTGAGCCACCTTCCCAGCCCCTGAATGCTTGTTTTTGTTTGCGCTGCTAGGCACTGAATCCAAGTCTTCATATATGTTAGAGAAACCCTCTACCACTAAACTATACTCCCAGCTCTGAGCATTTGGTTTCTTAAATGTCTGTCAAACTTGTAGGATTAGTACGTATTTTGTACATATTTTGGTATATGTAAATATACATATTTGGTATATATAAGTATATATATTTGGTGTACGTATATTTGTTTGTACATAAATATATCTAAAGTATGTAACTGTGAGAGCACCTCTGATATGAGGGGCAGAGATGGAGTCCATTGTGACTCATTATTATATCCTGTGTCTACAGTGTTGAACACATGGTGAGTGTTCAATAAATATTTACCAAGTAATCAATAACTGTATTGAAGCATCTGAGTTGGTAAAAAGTAGTTGTCTCCAGACTAATCAATTTGTACCAAGTAAAAACATACTGGATGGAATGATGACAGACGAAATACACCTGAAGTCCACGTACAGGCCACATCACCTCCAATAAGTCATTCTTTCCCTAATAGTAAAAATTAATACAAATAGTTACCATTTGATAAATTTCCTCTCTGCGCCAAGTGCTTTTAACTATATTACCTCATCTAATCCTAAAAGTGTATCTGCAATGTGTTACTTTAATTTTTTTGTCTCTTATTAATGATTAGGAAATTGTGGTTCACAGAAACTGATTTTTGCCCAAATCATACTGGTAAACAAGTGGAAAATTCAAGAGCTCCAAAACTCATACTTCTTTGATACTTAGTTCTTCCTTTTTTTCACTATGGTCTATGCAACTAGACAAGACTATGTTAAGGCTCAAAGGAGATAACCTGCAAGTATCACTTAAAGGTAAGGAAAATACGTAATAAGCATCTCCCATGGGCCCACACAAATAAAGCAGATGGTTTCTATCCACACTGAGCTTTCAAACCAGTTGTAAAGCTGTGTAAACAGGAAAACTAGGAACACACATCAATAAACTGGTTTAAGGAAGTCTCCAGGAACAGCATGTAACAGACTAAACTGTAATAACAGCATCAAGTAACCACTTAATCACAATAAAAATTTGAAAAAAATAAATTAAAATGTATCTTTTAACGCTCAAAAAAATTAACAGCATCAAGTGGACATCTTGCCTCAACCATGTGATGATCTGCTTCTAGAATTGGCCACTGTCACCCATTCTCCACACAGAACACACAGGGATTTACTAAGGCTAACTGCAGTTTTTAGTGTATATGTACAGTGGGGAGGAGAGACATAGGATCTCACTACATATCCCACTCTGGTCTTGAACTCTGAATACTCCTGCTTCATCCTGTCAAGTTCTGCTGTGTGCATCACCACACCTGGATCCCAGCAATTGTGTGCGTGTGTGTGCGTGTGTGTGTGTGTGTGGTGGTTCTGGGGCTTGAACTCTGGGCATGGGCACTGTCCCTGAACTGTTTTGCTCAAGGCTAGCACTCTACCATGTGAGCCACAGCTCTACTTCTGATTTTTTGGTGGTTAATAACAGATAAGAATCTCACAGACTTCTGCTCAGATTGGCTTTGAACTGTGATTCTTAGATCTTAGCTTTCTGAGTAGCTAGGATTACAGGAGTGAGCCACTGTGCCTGGTCCACTGGAATATTTTTAATTAAAAAGTATATTTTAAGCAGGGCACCAGTTAGGATAAGCATACATAATAACTGTGTAACCACTATCACAGTTAAGACAGAACATATTTCTATCACTTATAAAAGTTACTGTGTTCCTCTTTGTAGTCAATCCTTCCTCCCTAGTCCTACCCCAGCCCTAAGAAATCACTGATGTGTTTTCTTTCCCTATGGTTTTGCCTTTTCCAGAATGCACAGGGATCTTTCAAATATAAAAGTGAGGTCAAGTTGTTGTACTTCAACCTTTCATGGCATTTAGAATGAATGCCACTCCACATGCTAGCCCATCTGCCTCTTTAGCTTCAATGGCGGTCACTTTTCCTTCCCTATGACACAGCCTTACTAGCTTTGTTTTTGTTGATTTCTGCCTTAAGGCCTTTGCATCTGCTTTCTTATCCCTTCTCTCCACAACCACTCTCCATTATTTAACCCAATTTCCCCTTTCAGGATACCCATCACTAGCTGAAATAATTTTTCTTCACTTACTTGCTCATAAAAATGTCCCTTGCCTAAAACTTGAGATCAGGGAGCTTGTCTATCTTATTGAGGGCATCATTCCTGGAAGCTTAGAAAATGCTAAAACATAGCTAGTCTTCCACTGGTATTGATAAAATGTGCCAAAGAAGTTAAAAGAGTGATAAAGATTGAAGTGCTAAGGAAGGAGTCCAAGAAGAAACAGCTTACAGCTTTACATATCATGGAGGAAGACAGGAGGAATGGCTACAATTCTTTGCTATTCTACCACCAAGAACTGCCAGTAATATAGTAGAGGACCAAAGAGACACCACACCTGCTCTTGCCCATTGGTGACTGCAAGCTTGTATGTCTCCGAAGATAAAAGCTCTTTAGCTCTTTTTCTACTGCCTGCCATGTAGGAATTCCCACATATAAGCAGCTTGGGCCACAAGCCTTTCTTCTTCTATCCATGTGAATATAGAATTGGGACCCCAGGAGTTCATTTGTCTTCATGCTCTGGAATCATCTCTGGAAAAGCAGCACGGACTTTTGTCAATCCTTTGTGCTATGAGATGTATCTGTACCTTGTGGGACTCTGCACCCTCTGTGGAGAGTGCAAATGGATTCAAAGTGCGCTGGTGTCCACGATTCCCTGAGCTGATGTCCCAGTTTTCTTCCTCAATTAGCACTAGTGTTCTGAAAGCTTAATTGTTATAATTTATTATGTCAGTTGGGGGTGGCTGAGGAAGAAGGAAGGGGAATTCCTTTGCCATGAAAATATCTGTTTTACTGGATAGCAGGGCTTACATTATGACCTCAAGACTGGAGCAGAAGCTTACAGACTATCCACCACCCCCATCTCCTAGTGTCATATGTGATGATTTTGAGTACTAGAGAAGTGAAGCAATATGCCTACAGCCGCCAAGAGCCAAGTGTGCACAGTGACTGATGAACACCTGAATTTCTTGACTCCTGGTCTAGAGGAGGAGTCTCAAGAAGTTTACTACTAAGGTTTTCTTTGGAGTCTATCCCTTCCCCTTCATAGAAACTGCCTTTTCTAAGACCAACTATATCTTCAATTACCAATCACAATTGACTTCTCAGCCTTTAGTCTACTTGGCCCTGTCAGGAACCAAAATGTAGCTTCTTACCAAAACTTCCCAATGCTTATTCCCAACCTGAGGCATCACATGTGGCAGGCTTCTGGCTTCTATTCCAATTCCTCTGACCCCCTGTTCTCTTTGCCAGTTAGAGCTTTTTGAGAGTCAACTGTAGGTGGGTTCTCCAGTGGATTCCTTCTCCTGTCTGTCTATATATTCATCTCAGGGGATGCCCATTCTTAAGGCCTGGTAGGGCAGCTGAGTCCCATTCTTCTAGCCCAGACCTCTCTTCTATGTGCCAGAGCTACCTCCTAAGCAATCTGCTCAACAGAAATGTTCAAAAACTAATGCTGCAGGAGCTAAAATTCACCTTTAGATTCACTGGTCATGCATGTAAGAGACCCTGCGGCATCGTAATAAAACAAAACAAGCAAAAACCCTAAAATTGGTTTGTATAAAAGACATTAATTATGATAACTGTCAGGTCCATACAGCCAGTTTCAGAGATTCCAATATCATCCGATATCTTTTGAGATTTCTTTTTTTCCTCCCCATTCCATTTCCTAGTCCCAATTCTCTCAAATTCTTATCTACCTCACATAAGCAAGCTTCCTTCTTGCAGAAGACAACAGAGATATGGAAACATCATCACAGATAATTCCAAGTTTTCAGCATTCTATCCCAGGAAAGACCTTGCTGATTCCAAAATGAAGAGCTTCTCAATGACAACAAAACTCCAGAGAGAGGCTATAATTGGCTTAGCTGAAGTCACATGTCCACTGCTGGGCCAATCACTGTTGTAAGGCCTGAGTCACATGCCTAATTCTTTCTGTCTACAGCAGGGAACCTGACAGCCAACCCCACCTGAACAACCTGTAGTAAGTAAAACAATGGGGATCTACTGAATTCTTGCCTTAACAACTAGCTCCCTCACAGTTTAACCATAAGCCTTTGTTCAAATTAAAGCCAGTTGTTTGTTGCCTCCTCTGGCCCCTTATGCTTCATTTGTCTTTTCCAATGGATCTAGTTCTTTGAGAGCAGGAATTCAATCCCTCTGGGATCAATATAAGGCTTCCTCCAAAGGTGTGACATCAGAAAAACCTTTTAGTCTCTAACTCCTATGACCAATTGTTTGTTTGAAGTCACTGCCTGAGATAGATGGGATCTGATATGTTCACCACTGAATCTCCAAGCACCTATAATGGGGCCTAATGCACAATAGACACTAGGCAAATATTGGCTAAATGAATCAATCAGTGGTTTGAGTAGAATAAAGGTTACCAGACTTTCAAGTTACAGTAAATGAGCACAGGTACTTTAGAGAGAAAAGGAAATGTGAAAAAAGGACTTTTACCTGGATTTCTACATACCTTCTCCATCCTCATTTCCCTATCAGCTTCAGCTTCAGAGAAGGAAACACACATATTCATGTCAAACTACGCTTTCTGTCTGGGCTCCTCCTGCCATTTGATCTTTCCTATACATTCACCTTCTCTCTCCATCAAGGCTTATCCTTTACACTTCTCAATGGTTGCAAGTCCCTCTCTGTTAGCCAAGAAGAGTAAGAAAAAATAAAGTCCTCTCCAAGCACTGTACTCCTCCATTTCACTCTTGTTCTCCTTCCTTCTATAGCCCATACTTCTTTTCAAAAGTGGGGCTAGGATAGGTGGCCCAACCACCTATGGCCCCCATCAACTTTTTTAACCCCATACACTTAATTCTTGTTGTAATCTTGTTTTCTCCCTACCTCTTCACTAAAACTGCTTTTGCAAAGATTACCAACAACTTGCCAGACACAAGAAACACGTGCCATTTTATCTAACTACTGCAATGCCTAACTCAACAACTTCTTTTTCTTTTTTTTCGGTTGGTCATGGGTTTTGAACTCTGGGCCTGAGCGCTGTCCCTCACCTCTTCAGCTCAAGGCTAGTGCTCTACCAGTTGAGCTACAGCGCCACTTCCAGTTTTCTGGTGGTTTACTGGCGAGAAGAGTTTCACGGACTTTCGTGCCTGGGCTGGCTTTGAACAGTGATCCTCAGATCTCAGCCTCCTGAGTAGCTAGGTTTACAGGCATGAGCCACCAGCGCCTGGTTTCAACAACTTCTTGAGCTACTCTTTCCTTCCTTGATTTTCATAGTGCTGCTCTTCCTTGGGTTTTCTTTTTCATCTCTCAAATCACTTTTCAGTTTCTATTGCAGGCTCTTATCCTGTATTTCCTGGAGCTCTGTGTGTGTGTGTGTGTGTGTGTGTGTGTGTGTGTGTGTGTGTG
>NW_012267322.1:7272610-7283560 GCF_000151885.1 Dipodomys ordii | reverse complement strand
TGTGTGTGTGTGTGTGTGTGTGAGAGAGAGAGAGAGAGAGAGAGAGATACAGAGAGAGAGACAGAGACAGAAAGAGACAGAGAGAGAGAGGGAAGAAGAGGGGGAGGGAGGGAAAGAGAGAGAGAGAGAAAGAAAGAGTAGGGATCATCCTTTGCTTCGTTTCCCCTTCTCAGTAAGCAATTATAAACTTCTATAGAACCCTTTTACAAGCACCACAGAATTCCAAATAGATTTTCTCTCTTGAAGTCCTACCTTCTAATACACATAGTCAACCGCCTACTAGGATCTACACCAGGATGATGCACAAGAACTATCAGCATGACCAAATGAATTAATCATTTTCCCCCATCTTCCTTCTATCTTTCTTCTATCTTCCTTCTATCCTTCTACATTCTTCTATCTCAAGGAATGGTACAACCATCTATCAGTGGCCCCAAACAAGAATTCTGGATTCATTCTCACCACTATTCTCCAAAATTGATTTCTTCTTCAAGGCTTTTCTAACATCATCAAGTAAGTTCAATTATTCCAGTGCTGAAATTTCTTGAGTCTTTAACCTTCTCATTTACATCCTGCTACTTTAATTTAATCCTTAATCTTCTCCCATCTTTATCACAGAAGTAACTTTCCATGTTGTCTCCCAATCTCCAGACATACCTTCCTCTCATCTACCGATTATGCTACTTATTTTTGTAACTTTTTGGTGGCAAAAATAAAAACCAAAATAATTAGCATAATAAAGGATGATCTGGTTTCTGTCTCATTTTTTCATTTCCCATTTCCTAACATTCCTCTTACATAATGCTCTAGTCAAACCAAAGCTCCTTATACTCCCAGCAAGTTCTGTGTGGTGAGGGATGTCTGCTTTGTACATGTCAGTCCTCTATTGCCATTCCTTTTCTTCTACTTGGCTACTACTTGTTCTGAAATCTTAGTCCACATGTCTTTCCCCTGAACTTCCTGTCTGGGAAGTACCCTATATCCTCCCACAGCATACTGTACACATAAACATTGTGGCTTTTCTTATTCTAAAGTGCAAGAGTCTCTTATATGGAGCTTTCTTTAGACTATAGGTTCTTCACCGGCTAGGACTGAAATCTTCCTCTCTTCACCCATGAATATCATGTGTATGCTTGGCACAAAGCAGGCACTCATAAATATTTATGGATGGATGAATTGATCTTCCACTATGCTGTCTTTTCAGTCTTCTCTAAGCCACCTTCCTCCAGTGAAGTCAGAGCCTTCAGAGGCATCATCTCTCTGGTGCTATATCAAACTGACCCACAGTTCTGAGGCAGGAATAGGAAATGATTTCAGGAGCTTTCTGGATGGTTGCTAGGGAATGCAGGTGCCCAAACCAATGTGATATACAATGATGACTATCCCCTGCTCACAGAAGGCACCTAGCACCCATCAGACCCTTGACTACTCTACCACCAACCTCAGTCAAAGGTGCCATGCCATTTGCTGATGGGTACTGAGTTTCAGATATCAGTTTCCTAGTGTCTACACCGGTGATGTTGTTTAGTAGTAACCATTATGAGGTTATAATGTAACAGTGTAAGTTTTGTAATTAGAAAAATCATTGTCTGAATCAGCCCATATATGGCTTTGAGAAAGCCACTTCTCTGATTCTCACTTCCTTATCTTCAAGATGAAACTGATGACTCTATTTCCTCATAGGTGGATGTGAAAAACCATATTAAGATAATGGACTGAAAATGATGAACACAGCCTATGGCCATCAAAAGCTCTCAGAATTATCCTGGGTTATACAGACAACAAGGTGTATTCCTTGTGTATATTCTTTTTGTCTATGCTTCAACTAATATTATTTAAGCACTTCCTTTGTGGCAGGTACTTTGAAGCTTGGTGCTATATTATGTGCAAAAGGTTACCATCCTTGCTTTAGGGAGGCCTAATAGGGACAAGCATCTAGTCTAGCAAAGGACAGGGATGCATACATGCCAAATTAATTAGGCATGATATGCATTAGTGGTTCTGGGAGCAGGGGAAGAAGGCAACCCAGCATCAGTTTTAAAGCATGGGAATGTCATTCCTCTAAGTAACTTTTTCCTACAAAAAAAAAAACCTTGTCATCCAAGACATAACTGAGAATTTAGGGTAAATCCTTGGCCATGGAGTCTTATTCTAATCCATTATCCTCCTTTTATCTTTTCTCTATTCTATGTGCTTCTTAGATAGTTGACAAATCAAGAGGGGAAGGGGACAAATTCAAGGCATTATTAGCCTTGAAGGATTTTATTTTATCTTAATTTTTTAGTGCTATGAAAAGTACAATGTTTTTCCTCTTCACTGTAAAGAAAATTAGAACTAAAGATGGCTCGGCAGATAAAAGCTGTGGGTGGCAAAAACTCCCACTATTCCCCAATGCATTTCAGGCTTCAAGCTTTCTCTTTGCATTTAGTGTTATCTTAGAACTAGAAACTCAAAAGATGCTGGAGAAGTTCCACTGTGAAAACCCATAGTTCAGTTCAGAGAACAACAAACTGAAGCCCAAAGGGGACAAATGATTTGCCCAAAGTCAAATGAGAGTGTGACTCAAATTGACAACACAATCTCCTGATACTCCGTGAAACTGTCTGCAAACCTCTTGACCCCTGGACTTAGGCCTGAACCCAGGCAGGATCCTTTGCATGAAGTCCTCCCTGGAAGGCAGGGCTTGCTCCACTTCTGAGCAGCCTAGAAACCACAGACAAACCACTTCTCTCTCACATACCTCACTGGCTCTTGCTACTCAGTGACATCCTGTTTCTTACTAAGAAGACACTTTCAGATCCTTCTTTTTGGTCTGGGAAAAATAGCTGCATGAACAACTTAGAGGTGGTCTTCTCAAAATGCAGCTCAAAACTATTACTTTTATGGCTGAGAAAACATTGTGTAGAGGTTGCTACTTGCAACTGTCTACACCTTATACCACATAGAATAATTGATATTTTTATATTTAGAATCTCAAGACCCTGAAAATGAAGGACATGCTTGTTTCATAGACCATTTAGAACATGAAAGGAGCCTGGGTACCTCTAGTCCAACTCTTTCAGGAAACTGTGCCCTCCAAGGGGCAGAGATAGAAGAGCTGATCTGGACTCCTGGTTCAGTGCTCTTTCCTGCTCTCTGTATTTTTACCCTAACCTACTGGGCTGAAATAACTGTACCCTTAAAAAATGTCACATCAGCTATGACAACATAGTTTGTTATATAACTGATGCTGCAGAGCAGGCAAGGGGAAGAAGTCATGAGCATGAACTACAGTGCCCCTCTTCTGGCTCTCAGGACAGCTAAGTCTCACATACTAATCAAGGGAACTTCAGATGGAACTGGAACACCCACAAATCGATCAAGGAATTAAAACCAGAGCTAATGTTTATAAAACAATTTCTATGTTCCTGATGTCATTAAGCATATTTCTTGATTTCATGTTCACAATAACCCAAATAAGGTATTTAGCTTTTCTGTTAGCCCTATTTCACAGGGAAGAAAACTGAGGCACCAAAAGTTAAATAACTTATTTAAGATTACAACTAGTTAGCATTTTATTCGAGATTTGAAGCCAGGCAGGCTGGTTGTAAAAAAAAAAAATTCTTAACCACATCTCTATTTCAGAGATGCATTTTAAACTGCTTCCCTCAATAGGAAGTTGCACCTACTCCTCTGGACCAGTCAGCAGGCCACTGATTTTTCCTCTTCTTCCTAGCTGCTAATTGCTAATTTGTAAACAGTTTCCCTTCTAACACTGACAGGTGTGAATGGGGGTAGGATAAAATAGGAACAGAAATCTGAACAATTCCTGGAATGGAGTTCATCTTAGCACCTTTAGGATTTTTATAGCAATGCAGTCAATAAATGGGATGTGAAATGCCCTTCTCCCAGTACCTGCTGCTCTTAAATCCATGTGGCATATACATGTACACACACACACACACACACACACACACACACACGCACCAGAGGGTTTTTTTTTTTTCAAAACTACAAGTTCTTTGCTAGTGTTCATTTTGGGGGCAATACTTCTCAAAATGTTTTTTTCAGCTTGGACTCACCTCTTTATTAGTTTATTTTCTTTCAGACAAGGATGGGATCTTATGATAATAAGTCTGTGTAGCTTTTTAAGAAAGTAGAATGAACACACCTTGGGAGACAGGAGATCCAGTTCCTTTATCCAGATGCACAGTGAAGAAAAATAGGACCTTATTATAACTACATAAAATCTCTAGCATTGAAAGATAGGAGATGGTGCACATCTGAAAATCATGAATAATTATGTCCTATCTTTAACAGATGTACCATCTTAAGTCACAATAAAACCCATAGTTCCATGGACAAAAAGACATGTGAGGTTGGGTATTAAAAACTCATCCAGCTTCCAACTTACAAAAGAGAAACTCTGAATTCCTGTCCAGCCATGCCAATCTCATGAAGTAACAACTTTTTCCACAAACACAGGTACTATTACAGAATTCAGTGGGTATCTGATTCTTAAACTTTGGTTTAAGAATTCCACAGCCAATTCATGAAGGAGGCCAGGTAGACTGTTACTCTGCTGGTATTTACAGTTCACTGAATGTCAAGGAGAGAGGAAAGCACCATCCATCAGCAAAGGAGAACTCATCTGCCACTTGATCTGACATTCCATTCGTGCTTACACTGTCTCCAGAGAACAAGATGCATCTATTTGAATAAACATGGAGACAGGAGAAGGGGGGGAAAAGGCAAAGTAGCCAACCAAATTGTTGCAGAAATACCAGGACCACAAGTTTTGAAATAGTTATCGATGGAATGCTATCACAGTCTATGAGACTCTTGGGCATGTGTGTGGAACACCTTGATGGCTGAGCTTGCTCAAAGTAATAGCTTCAAGTCACTATTCAACTCCATGAATGCCAGCCACTTAGGAGGTATTGGTAGTATGCTGATAGAACATAGGCTTGCCCTGAACCCAAGCTCAAACCAAACCATGGATACTCTAATTATATAAGGTCAGTGGAAAGAAGGAAGCCACAAGTTTTTTGTTTTTGTTTTTGGTAGCAGGTAACCTTCCCTTGAAGAGTTGTGTAATCATCTTCCATTGCAAGAGAAAGATATCTTCATCAGGTAAATCCTTAAATTTACTTTAAGATAGCATTGAGCAATATCCTGGGAATGAATGCACTTGAGAAATGCTCCATTTTACTGTGCCCATTTCAGTGAAGCCTACTAGCTTAGTAAGCCATGCCCTGCTGCCAGCTTGCAACTCTTCTCTTTGTAACAACTCTGTGTAAAGCTCTAGCTTCAGCATCCTGAATGTGGGCAAATTGATGCTCAGAGCAACTATATGGCTTACGTAAATTTTCATCAGGTACATGGCCCAAGAAGTTGTCACTATTTGTTGAGAACTGTGAAGTTACTTAGAATGATATTCTATTGATTCTACATTTCACAAAGCATAATTCTAAAAGATTTGTTTGTAAGGATTTGGTAAATCAATAAAATTCACATTTCCTTTAAAAACTTTTATTAATATGAACACCTAAGTCTCATTGAGTGTATGCAATATGAGATTGTATCATAGGTGAGGTCGCAACTCTTTAAAACAAGCAGAGTTATTTAAAATGCCATACAGAAAAGTCACTGATTACTCATAGTATGTGTAAAATTATATCTGTGCACTGCAATTATCACTGTTTATTTCTCGTACTGAAATGTTTTAGATTGTCTGACACGGAGCTCCCAAACGCTAACTCATAACCATATACACAAAGGATAAAAACCCCAAAAAGCTACATTGAAATGAAACTTTTAATTTAAAAAGTGTTGAGAACCGGGCTTCTAAAAATGGCAATCTAATCTGTGGCATCTCTTAAGTAGATGCAAGTTTCCTTTCAGGACATGTATTGAAGAAAAATTTCAAAGGCCAGTCTCTCTGAAATGTTCCTATGCTGATGAAGGTATTAACACTTTGTTCCAAGAAGCATCTGCCAAGTAGTCCTTTATCATTTAACTAGAGTTACTGTGGACATACAAGGAAACCTGTTTTCTCCTAATAAACATATACAGTGGATGAGAATAATGGCTAAATGGAATGGCCTTTTACCTTTCTGGAAATATTGAATAAAAGGGTTCCAACAATAGCTAAACATGAATATTCTTCATTTCAACCCATTAGGCTAAGCTACTAGACTCTATCCCCATCAGGAAATGATTGGGTTTTATAGTGTATCATCTAGACACTCTTAATGATCTAATGTCATTTGCCCAGGTAAAAAATAACACAGTATCCTAAGTAACTGATAGTGTGATAGATTGTTCACCAATTGCATCACACAGTAAAGTAGGAAACTGTGTCCTGTAAATACCACCTAGACTACTACGCCTGGCCCCACCCAGAAAACACAATCTTTTTGACTAATAGTGACTCTCAATTAAGTGATGATCTCAAAAATCACCTCTGTGAATGAGGAAAGAATTTGTCACTAGATACAGTGACACCAATCCCACATTTTGTGGTTAATAAAACAAGTCCTACATTCAGTTTGGCACAAGGCCCTGATCTGACTTATTTCAAGCCAAGTTGAATGGCTCTCAGGAAAGGCTGCCATTCATGAATGCAGGAGGAAGGGACCCCAGGGTCCCTTATGGCAAAATTTACACTGGTTATACATAGTTCTGACATCTTTTGAGCAATCTGTCCTGTTTCCTAAAGAGGGTTGTGTATTGTGTTTTTACAGAGAAAAAAAAAAAGGTTTTAACTACAAGATCTCAGTTTTGCCTGGCATTTTCCTCCAAAAAGGGCCCAGTGGGGGTAAGAACAAAGAGAAGTGAAGGAAAAGAGAGGAAATGCTCTGATTTCTGATTTAATTGCCCCAAACATCAAACACACCCAGCCAAATTTAAGACACACAGGACTTTCTCCAGAAAGTATACATTCAGCCTTCATTTAGGATTTCTTGCTCCAGTACTTAATTAGGAATTTTCATTCTAAAGTGGCACACCTGTCTCCTCTGAGAGTTCAATTCTCTTTGAATTAAAAAAAAAATCAAGTACCCTTTTGGGGACACAGCATATATTTTTAAACTTCTTATTAAATCAACCTAATTTATGGGGCATGTTCAAGAAAAGCAGGTGGATGCAAAGTTAATTTGCAGGCTATCATACCCCTCCTACCTTCCCCCACTGCTCTTCCCTCCCCTTGCGTTTCCGAATGCCTTCGGGCCCCCTCCGAGGCGGCTCGGTCCTCTCTGCCTGGACGCCGAACACTGCCGAATCCCTCCGAGCCCCGCGCCCAGGCCGCGCCGAGTGGAGCCGAGCATCGCCGAGCTGAGCCCCATCGACTTTCCAGGCCTCGGCTGGGCGCTGTCCACCACTCGAAACGCCTGAACCTCACTCAGCTCGGGTGCCTGGGGCTTTCACAGAACTCCCAGCCTGCCAGGGCAGATTACAGACTTGTGAAGTTTTGAAACGTCCTCCTTAGGGAGAAAGGGGTGGCGCGGGTTGCATTTCCCGATCCGCAAGGGCTCCAGGCAGATGCAACATGCACCTCATTGCAAAGAGCAATTCCCCAGGCCCCACCTTCCCATCCATTTGGGTTGCACAAGCTTCAGAGAAGCCCCAGGCCAAATTTCCCGTTGCTCAGAAGGGTGCAGAAAGCCGAGGGGGCCACTGCGAAGAAAGCCCCTGGGGGGTTGCAAACAAAAATAAGAATATGTCAAGCAGATGGGGGGAAATTGTCTCCGAGCCGTTACTCCCTACCATCATGGCGCCGCCTGGAACCCGCTTGTCATGCCTGTTACACATGCAAGATTTTTTGCTTCTTGGTTCCCAAACCGCAAGCACGCTTCTCCCACCCACCTTCCCACGAAAAGGGTTTTTATTTTCCATTGTTTTCCTACGGGATGCAATTACTTCGGCTATTCCGTCAAGTTGAAAAATAATCATTTTTGTTTACTGCACAGCAACCTCTAATTAGAGCTGTGTGTGCACGAAGGTGTCACAGCAAAGCGACTTGGAATCCTCTCTAAACGCTCTTAACGAACTCCATGCCCTAAACTGACAGGCCAACGGAAACGGCAGGGCCAGCAGGCCCCGAGGGCGCACACCCCTTACCTGCCGGCCACCCCCTCCCCCAAGCAAAGCTGCTGGTGCCGCCTGTGGGTTCATCGGGAGCTTCCGTGTGGATGGGGCAAGACGCGAGCCTGCGAGTGGGAAGGAGGGCGAGGCTCCTTATTGGGAAAGCGTGGAAGGGAAGGAATATCCCATTTTGTTTTAATTTTCAACCATCACTCAAATCCACCCCCAGTTAATTAGGAGGGGAAACTGATATCTCAGGCAGAAGGGGGCGGCGGTAAGGGCCTGAAATCCGCATTGTTGGTAGATTTCATGGAACGGCTTAAGCAGAGTGTAAAATAAATACAATGATAAAGGCCACAGAGGGAAGTAAAACCGTAGGGGGAGAGCAAATGCTGGTGGATGGGGGAGGAGAGGGGCTCGGGGCATCCAGGGGCGGGCATTCAAACCCACAGTCAGCATCTCTCTTCTATCTCTGCTTTGGATACAGCTGTGCCTGTCACATCCGCTTGGAAATCCACTCCTTCCCCTAGCACACGCCCCCTCCCCTAACCCTCGCCCTCTCTTTTGGGGGAAGGGGTAAAGACCACAGACTCCAATTCAGCACTTAAATTCATGAACAGCAAACTCTTGATCTGCTACCCCAGTCTAGGGTTGGGTCCCCTCCATGTTTTAGCCAAGTTCAAAACCACTGCCCCAGGAGAAGAGCGGAGAGAAGTGGGATTATGCAGGTAGTGAGGAAGGCAAAGAGGGAGAAGAGACCGAATGAGACAGAGATGGGAGACAGCAAAACACGAAATACTCCACCAGCAAGAGTAACGATCATAATCATGCCAATAGTGTGATGTTCTGATCAATATGGCGGACACTGTCATTCATACAACTACAGGCCTCCGCAAAAACACCCACCCCAGGAGTTGGGGTGGAGGACCCAGAACAAACGTAAGGAGTGGGGGAGGGGAGTTAAAGCCAGGTGTGCGTGCTGTGTGTGTGTGTGTGTGTGTGCGTGCGTGTACACGAATTAAAAATCCGGCCTGGAGAGTAATGTGAAGTGAGCGAGGTAATAAAAAACGATTCTAAAAAAAATATTCTCAATAAAAGTACAAATCTCAGTGCCACAGACACTTACTTCATCTGCTTCACAATGGTGCTTTTTCCTGATTCTCCAGCCCCTGTTGGGACACAGACAGGGGGAAACCAGTGAGTGTCAGCTTAGGGAAAGGGGGGGGGGGTTGGAAGGCTAAGGCATGCTAGGGAGGGGGTGGGCGATCCTGGGCACATGGTGGTGCCAACTCGGGAACCAGATCTCATGGGGGCACAAGAGGGGTGGGGGGAGCTGGCAGCAGGGGTGCGTGGTGGCCGGGGTCGGGCGGCCTTCGCGGTCCTTACCCAGCAGGAGTAATTTCACGTCTTTGGCGGCGCTGATGCCATCTTCTTTGAGGTTTTTCTCAATCGCCTTGCTCCGCTCGAGGGCGGCTCTCTCCTCAGCGCTCAGAGTACATCCCATGGTGGCCCCTTCCTTGCCACAGCCCGCACTACTCGGCTGGCACGGCTCCCCGGCTTGGCGCGCCCCCCACCCCCCCAGAGAGCAGAGCCTGGGCTCAAAGGGGGAAAAAAATCACGATATCCTCTCCTTGGCTGGGAACAAAAACGTCGAAAGACCAGAACCCCCCAAAAAAGACAGCCGTTCACAAGATTCCAGCAGGGGAGACTGGCGGCAGCTGGCGGGGGGGGGGGGTCTGGGGATGTCGAGGCGAGAGTGGCCGGGGTCAGGGGCTCCGGAGTCGAGGGAGGAGGCGCCCGCGGGCCCAGGGAGGCGCGGGGCTGCAGGCACTGAGGCTGGTGCACGACCCAAAATAAATAAAATAGGAGTCGAAGGCTAGATCCGCAGCCGGAGCCGGCGGAGGGCAGGGTGGGGTGGGGGGCAGGGTGGGTCCTTCTGCCGCGGCTGCCGGAGGCGGAGGAGGCGGAGGCGGAGGCGGCGGAGGCGGAGGCGGCGGCGGCGGCGGCGCGGGGTGTGGAGGGAGTGAGTTAGGGGGTGCTGCTAGTGCGTGTGCATCGCGGGTCCTCCGCCGTCGGTGCGTCCGCGGCGCCTTCGCCGACCCCCGCGCGCAAGGCAGGGCTGGGCAGGGGGCCGGGCCGGGGGGCCGGGCTGGGGGGGCAGGTCTCTAGCGGGAGGCGGCGTTGTGGTCTCCCAGAGCTCGCATCGCTCGGCGGAGCCTACTGGAGAGAGAGAGAGAGAGGAGGGAGAGCGCGAGGGAGCCGCGACCAGCGGGGAGCTCGAGGGAGAGGAGCGAGAGAGAAAGAGAGGGAGAGGCGGGGGGCGGGGGGAGAGTGAGAGAACGAGAGAGCGATAGGACGCGCGCGCGCGTGCGCGCGCTGTGAACCCGACGGGCGGGAGTGGGGGGGGGAAACGAGCGCCGTGAGCGAGTGCGCCAGCCTCTCTGCGCACCAGCTCCACGAGCGGCCCGCTGACGTCAGCAAGGCCCCCGGGGCCAGACTGGGGAGGGCGGGGGCGGCGCGCGCGCGCCCGGGTCCGCGGCAGCTGGCGGGAGCGCGTGCGCGAGCGTGAGGCTCTTCCCTCCCCCAGCCCCTTCACCCTCCCGACGCGCGTTTCCGCGGCGTTGGGCGCGTGCTGGGCTGGCGAGGGCGGGGTCTAGGGCTGGGCGCGCGCGCCGGGGCGCGCTGCCTCACTCCTCCCCTTCATTTAGGATTTCTTGCTCCAGTACTTAATTAGGAATTTTCATTCTAAAGTGGCACACCTGTCTCCTCTGAGAGTTCAATTCTCTTTGAATAAAAAAAAAATCAAGTACCCTTTTGGGGACACAGCATATATTTTTAAACTTCTTATTAAATCAACCTAATTTATGGGGCATGTTCAAGAAAAGC
>NW_012267322.1:7217616-7272560 GCF_000151885.1 Dipodomys ordii | reverse complement strand
CGGCCCGCCCCGCCCCAGCGGCGGGGGCCTCCTTGTCAATGGGAGCGCCGGGCTGCACGGCTCGCGCGGCGGCCGTCAGGTGGCCGGCCCTCAGCTCCAGCCCTGCGCGGCCTCCTTTCGTCGTCGGCGGGCTCTGCATCTGGTCTCCAGCAGCTGGGCCCACGTTTACCTCAACCAGTGTGAGGAGGTAGTGGGTTATAATAAACCTGTGCATTCGGGAGCCCGGGGGGGGGGCCAGATTCGGGGGTTCTCTTTTCTTCTTTTTCTGTTCTTCCCCTTCTTCCTAGGTTCGCATTTCTTGAACACTTAGTATGTGGGGGAGACGGGACTGTGAGGAGAGGACCGCAGCGGACTTACAAAGTCACGGCCCGTGCCCCAGGAGGGCCTGGCCCCGGATTTCCCCCGGCGTGGCCGTCAGACAGTTCCCACCCGGAGCGGCTGCGGTGCCCGGAGCCGAGGAACCGCGTTTCACGGGAGCCTCTAGCGAACGCTTCCTCCCGGAATATGGCTTCGAGGCTCTGCAAACCTCGGGCGGTCTAGCTGGGCTCAGTCCTTTGCCCTGACTTCCCCTGCCCTACGCCTTCCCACGCGAATGGGAAATATGAATTCCGTAGAGATTTTTGATCAACGAAGAGGATGTCTTCTCTTCTTAAAAAAAAAACAAAACACAAAACTTCCCTCTCAATCTCCAACCAAATAAAGACCCAGAAGCCCGCGTCAGTTACCCAGTGTGCTTTAATCATCAAACACTGAGGACACCAACAGACACTGGCTGAAGATCGGGCGTGTTCTGGGTGGTCTCTAATACTTTGAAGAAAGAAATTCTTACTGCACAAAATAGTCTTACACTCAGTTCCATCAGACAGCTCCAGGAGCCTTCCTAGAGAAAGGGGCCAATAGACAAGGCTGGCTGGGGGTAAGACAGGCAAGCAGCCACTGGAAAAAAAAATTTTTTTTTCTCCTAACAGTTGGGCATTTCTGTGGGCCTGAAACCAAACTTGTTTCATTCCAACAATAGGAAAAAAAAAACCCTCAACCTTCTGTTTGGGAAATATTACCCAGCATAAAAATACCTTTGCAATGGGGAAAAAAGAAGGCAGTTAAGGTCCACCCAGAAGAAAACATTTTTTTCCCTTGAATTTTAAAAATTTGGTATTTCCCACTGTGGGTTTGCCTCATTCTACAAATAGCTGTCTACGTCAGGAAGTTGTATGTAATGTAATTGGCACATTTAGATTTCAATCATATTCTACCTATTTTTAGAAACTATGGAGAAATTTTATATAAAGTAAATAACTGCCTTCTCTCCAGTCTTCCTTCCTAGATGGGTTGGGGAAGTCGTATTAAGGAAAGGAATCTGGTTTGGCTTAAAATCAGACTATCACTAAAAATCGGCCTTTCATATCCAAAACAGAGACCTTAGATACCCAATATTCTATAGAAGTTGTTGATTCTGCTAGAGGTTCATAGGGCAGCATGCAGATCTACCACCTATCAGATGCAGAGAAAAACTTTAGCAACCTTATACAAGTTCTGCTATATCTACAAAACTGAACTTGACATGTTGAAAGGTAAGGGCATAGCCATTTCACTGCACATTTTACATTTTAGTGCCCCCATTGTAGCCAGTGATTTCAAAACTTAGGCTCTTGGAGACATTTTGATTTGTGTGGCTGGTTTAATCTATCCTTGACCGTATGTGTATTTCTTCCTTCTTGATAGCAGTGCTTACAGTGGTGGAGGTACAAACCTATTTTTTGCGTTTTTCTTTACTCATTCAGTAGTTATTGCACACCTACCTACCTACTTATCTACTGTGGACATGGGGGCTTGTCTAGGTGTAGATGTTGTGTTTCAATTTGCCTACCCTGTTTTCTTTTTCTGGGTCACTTTGCATCTTTATGGCTTGATTTCATAAAAGACTAATAATAATCCGCTTCATCTGTATAGTGCTTTACAGCTTACAGAGCACTTTTACAAAAATTATCTCATGTGATCCTCCCACATAAACCTCAGTTAGGCACTGTGGTGTGGGAAGCTTCGTGGCTGAGTGGAAAGAGCCTAGACCATGAATACAGATTGATAAGAAAGAAATTCTGAGATATCCTACATTTAATTACAAAGAGCCAAAGGATTGAGGACAAAAAGATGGAACAGATAAATTAATAATAATGTACAGAGGACAAATTATCATTTCTACGTTCTTTGAGTTAATCTATGTTAAAACTTTCACTCAAATTTGTTGAACCACTGCATTCTGGGTGCAGCCAGAGGCAGACATTTCTTCTCCTTGAACATTGTCCTCCAAAAAACTTTCCCTACTTTAGGTCATCTTATTTCTCTTATCAATAACCAGTGGAGCTCAGTGTAATACATTTTGTCTTTCTTCCCCACTTTCTCGTTGTCTTTGGGTTTTTAGATCCAGTGGTTGTTTTACAGCTGCTATTTAGCTCAAATGCTGCATGTTGCCAGACCTTGTCCCAGGACTGGTCATTTCTTCCTATGGCTAGCATCTATAATAGATCATAAATCTTTCAGAGATCGGTAGGTCTTGGGAGCTTTGATTCCATGAGATCTACATGGGTACCAGTTAAGGAAGCTGAGACTCAGTTTAGGAGCTTGAATAATCTGATCAAAATCATGGAGTCACTGAGTAACATGCCAGCACAGTGCACCTTTTACAGGTTGTGGACTACATATATGAAATATCCATCCAATACTCAGAAAGCTTATGATCCCAGAATCTAGTCAGTCATATTCTAGTTCCCTCAAAGGAAATGAGGATGAGAACATCTCAATTCTCTGTGAATTATGAGTAATTAAGGAATACGACACATATTCAATTGGTACATAGTTAATCCTGTGGGCATGAGGAAATTACAATCCTAATTTCAGAAGCAGCATGCTCAGTCCAAAGAGAGATTTCATTTTGTTTTATTTTATATGATCCTCAGAATATATATTTTTCTAACTAGACAAATCTTCTCAGTCTATACTCTGTCAACAGTCTCCATTGCTGCATAAACTATTCAGTGTACATTTAAATTTAAAAGTAGATAAATTCTGATGCTTTATATATGCCATAGAAAGAGTAATAAGAAAGCATACAATAAGTTAAAAAAAATTACACGTGGCTTCCAATTCCAGAGGAGAGCAATTTATGATTAGGTTAACTGCATTTCCCTATTTATTTCCTCTTAGAATTATTTAATTTACTATGTATGTATTGGTGGTTTACAATTTTAATATATTGAGTTAGATTCAATGGAAGTTTTTGTTTGTTTGTTTTGTCAGTTGTGGGGCTTGAACTCTGAGCCTGAGCACTGTCACTCAGCTCTTCAGCTCAAGGCTAGTGCTCTACCATGTGAGCCACAGCAACACTTCTGGTGGTTTTTTGGAGATAGAAGTCTCACAGACTTTCCTGCCTGGGCTTGCTTTGAACCGTGATCCTCAGATCTCAGTCTCTTGAGTAGCTAGGATTACAGGTGTGATCCACTGGCATCCAGCTTCAAAGGAAATTTTAAGGAAGAGATTGGAGTCCTGAAATCTTGTAACTTCTAGAATGTGTTCTCAAAATTATTCATATTAGACTCAACTATGGTGCTTGTTAAAAATTCAGTTATCTATCTTCTACCTACCCATTAGACTCCACTGCAATGTTCATTAATAGCCAATTCTCAGGTGATTTTTCTGTACATAAGGTGTTAGCTTTATCTAGAATTAGTGTGCCACCTAATTCTGCCAGAAGCTTATTTTCCGAAAGTCCAGCTGTCTCCTATGTTTCTGATTTCACTTTTTCTTTATGTTTACTAGTTATTTTTGTATTTCTGACAAAAGGAAAAATAGGCAGATTACTGTTCAGAATGAATGTTATTGTCATGGGAAGAAAATAGGCTAAAATATGTGGTCCATGAGCCAAATGAGACTAAACCAAAAATCCAGTAAATTAGGCATTTGAGGGAGAATAATAGATCATTGATGATTTGGGGTTTCTAAGTGGTTCCATTATATAAAATGGATAGGTTAATTCAATTTAGAAGAATATCTGGTATGAGTTAGATTAAAAGATACCTTCTTGTTTTCTGAAAAGTGTTTGCTATTGGTGAGGGGAGATGCAGATTACTTTTTCTTTTTCTCGGTCCTGAAAAGATAAACTCTCAATTCAATGTTTACTGACTGGTGTTTTATGCACAACTCTTAGATCCATCAGAGCAGTGGTTCTCAAATGTTTTTATGCGTAAGAATTACCTGAGGGTGTGTGTGTGTTACCTGAGGGTGTGTGTGTGTGTGTGTGAGAGAGAGAGAGAGAGAGAGAGAGAGAGAGAGAGAGAGAGAGAGAGAGAGAGAGAGAGAGAGAGAGAGAGTGAGTTTGTGTGTGCTGGTCCTTGGGCTTGAACTTAGGGCCTGGGCGCTGTCCTTGAGTTTTTGTGCTCAAGTATATTGCTCTACCACTTGAGTCACAGCTCCACTTCTGGCTTTTTTGTTCTTAATTGGAGATAAGAGTCTCACGGACTTTCCTGGCCAGGCTGGCTTTGAACCTTGATCCTTAGATCTCATCTTCCTGAGTAGCTAGGATTACAGGTGTAAGCCATCAATGCCTGGCCCCAAGATGCTTTTCAATGATGCAAATTCTTGAGCCCCATTCTAACAATTCCTGAACCAGAAAATTTAAGAAACTCTTTATTCTTATTAATCATACCCCTCCCTCAAGTGATTATTGATGCATTTTGGAAACTTCTCTTTGAAGTGGGAGAGTCTTAGGTCTTTGTATGTATCTCTAAAGATCAATCACATCCCTTGTCCACAGTAGCTATGCTTTTTAATATTTAACTATATCCACTTATATAAACATAAGAGCTAAATTAGAGAGCATATCACAGCGCTTCCCACTTCTGAGACACAGTAATTTTCCTAGGACAAATTTTGTTGCTTGGTCAGGCTAGAAAATGGTTAAGATTGGGTGGTCAAAGAGTAGTAGCTTGGCTTCAAGTAAGATTCTGAAAGATGAAATGATATTGATTTTAAACAAATGAAAGATTTACTGGCCTATAGGAACTTGTAAGAAGAACATATACAAAATGTCTTTGACATAAGGAATTTTTTTCTAAATTATATTTTCCATTTTGCTATTTTGTAGTTTTGTTCCCCCTCCAGTACTGGGATTTGAACTTGGAGTTTCATATTTGCTAGGCAGGAACTCTATCACACCTATTTTGCTTTAGTTATTTTTCAGATAGGGCCTCAAGTTTTTGCCCAGGGATGGTCTTGAACTGTGATTGTCCTACTTATCTTTCACAGTGTAGTTGAGATTACATTAATGTATCATATATTCCACCCTCCAAGGTTAGTTTTCTTATTTATAATTGTTAGGTACAAGACATTCCATTGGAAAAAATAAAAGTTTGTGTACTTTTTAATGAAGAGTCTTGAATGAAAGATCAGATTAAGGTTTGTGAGTATTTGAACTAAGCCTCTAAGTTATAGAAGTCCATTTGAGACAGTCACTGTTGAGTATACTTTGATAGTTCAAGAATTTCAAAGAAGGTGTACTTTTCAATTTTTAACAACTTAAGGCAGCAAGGAAATCCTACTTTTGGGTTGAATATGGTAGAGAATTGGAGAGAGTCAGGATTAATGCTTTCATGTTGATAGTAAGATTGACCAAGAGCTGAACTTCAAGTTGGAAACTTGGCTTAATATGAAGGCATTGCCTAATAGTCATGGTTTTATGTTGGGATTTTCATAGGAAATCTTTGGTCAGAAACTAAGATTCTTATTTGTTATGATGAGAATAATGACAAATATCTTTCAACTTCCCTTTGATAGTGTTGACAGAAAAGATTTGCATATATGCAGTTGTAAAGAATTTAATACTTTAATACAGAAGCACCAGACACAAAAGCTTCTTGCATTATCATATTTCCTATATTTCCTTTTCACATATACAACTCAAACACATTTAAGACATTATCTCATTAGCCTTCTGTAAGCTTCAAGGTCCAAAATTTTATTACCACATCGCTCTTGGCAGCTATTGTTCCTGTCACTTATTTTTGTGAAAACAAAATGTAGGGGCATTTTCTCTGAATCTAGTTAAGACCAATTTGCCTATGACTAGTGTGAGTGGAGGTATGTGGATTTTAATTACTTGAAACTTAGAAATTGTTGTGTTTGGCCAGACTGTTCTGCTTTAATTTTGTGACCCATTTGCATCTTCTAAAACATGCAGTTTCGGGTATTCTCAAAGTCTGCCAAGAATGTGAAGTTCTAGTAGGAAGTTCCCGTAGGGCAACATGTTTCTTCAGTTGACATTTAGGCATATTATCTATTCCCCAAATGACTACAATCCTTGACCTCTATGAAAGAGAAAACATTCTTATGAAATTCCTATGTGTGTAATGAGGTACATATATTAAATTGAAAAAAGACAATTCAGATACATCAAACCCATAGGACTTTTAGCTTAAATCATTTAGAGCTTGGAAAAAAAAAAAAAAGAACAGTACTGATTTTCTTCTAAAGCTGCCCCTAAAGTTCACGACTTTCTCCGTGGTCATTGTAGATTTTAGAAAGGGGTAAGTGAAGAAATAAGAAAGATTCTGATTTAGATACAGCCAATATAAATAAAAAACCACACTTCTCCTAATGACCAAAGAGAGGATATATACAGATCTCAATAAAAACACTAAATGTAATGGCTTAATGATGACTGTGAAATTAATGAGGTTGATTTCCTAAGGAATCCAAGATAGTGAGACTGAGAAGTGGGAGTGAATGGGGGCAGTGGAAGGAAAAGGGACAATTCAGGGATTGGTCAGTTTCATTATCCTGCTTCTATCTCCTCTGCCTCTATTATAGGAAGGAAGAGAAGCCAATCATTCTTTTCTTTACTATCTTTTGCATCCCCCACCATGTTCCCCACTCATGCACTTAGTTTTATCCGTTGCCCCATGAAAATTTTCTCAGAAAGAAAATAGTGAAAATATGTTATTTTCCTCATAATTATCTTCATTTACTTAATGCATGAATTTAGCATTTTATGTATTGGACACTGTTAGGTGCTATAAATACACTATTAAATGCAATAGAAATGATTTCCTGTCATCCTGGTGTACATAATCTCTGACCTTTGAACTGTAGTAATCTCTCATGCATTATTTGGTTTGATTGTTATAACAGCTTTTTGATGCAGAGTAAAATTCACCTAGGAGAAGTTCAAGTGACTTGCCCTAGATTGCCTAGATCATATGTTGTATAATCAAGATGAACATGCTTAGCAAACTTTCAAGACAGTATTATTTCATCTGCATCTTCCCACTTCTCTGAATTTTAAGGTTCAAAGATTATATCTAGGGCTGGGAAGGTGGCTCAGTGGTAGAGCGCTTGTCTTGCATGCCTGAGGCCCTGGGTTCGATTCCCTGCACCACATAAGCAAAAAGAAAAAAGCCAGAAGTGGCGCTCTGGCTCAAGTGGTAGAGTGCTAGCCTTGAGCTGAAGAGCTGAGGGACAGCGCCCAGACCCAGAGTTCAGGCCCCACGACCGGACCCCTCCCCCCCCAGAAAAAGATTATATCTAAGTTATTCTTTTACGTTTTTTATTTTGTTTTGTGCCCATTGATTTCAGGGCCTTGTGCTTTCACTCAGCTTTTTTGCTCACATTGGTGCTCTGAGCCATGCCTCTAGTTCCTGTTATGCTTTTAAATACCATGGAGACTATTTATATTATTCATATTTTATTGAGTTTTATTCAGTAATCATCCTTTCCTTTGTCAGATATTATTGAGCATCATATATGTATTTGATCAAAGAAATCTATGATTCTATGTATCTATTTTAATAAATTATTCTTATTCCTTAAAACAGAATAGATTATCTTTGTACTGCATATTTATCAGAATACACTTCATATTTTATGGCACCCCATTTCCTATAAAAGTGACAATTAGAAATTGGGAGTAGATGGTATACAATTGTTAAAAGAAAACATTGGCAAGCTTTAGTCCTAGTAGGTTTGGACAAAGGATAGACAAACATAATTTTAAAAATGAAGGGCACAGAGTAAGAAGAATACCGGGCCAGAAGAAAGAGACAGGACATTTAGTCTTCATTCAGCAAACTTTGGGAGATTCAGTTTGCATTCCAGACTTTAATTTCCTCAGTAAAGAGAGTTATACATATATACATGTGTGTATATATACACATGCATATATGTAAATGTACATATGTATATATGTGTAACTCATTTACTGAGGAAATATGTATATATACATATGTATGTATATATATATGTGTATATATAACATACATTTAGAGTTTTATATATAATTCTAAAATCCAATTTATATATAATTCAATATATAAGGTATATAAAATTCAATATATATTGAATTATATTTATAATTCTTTATATAACAAATACATTATATATAATTCCATATATACACATATAGTGTCAGTACAGGGGCTTGTACTTAGGGCCTCTCTCTCTGACTTGCTCACTCACAGGTGGCACTCTACTATTTGAGCCATACCTCTAGTTCCAGCCTTTTGCTGGTTACAGATGAGTCAGATTTGTATGCCTGGGCTGGCTTCAAACATCCAGCCTCAGCCTCAGTCTTGTAAGTAACTAGGATTTTAGGCATGAGACACTGCTGATACTTTCTGTATTCTATATCTATACTTCTAAATGTGAATGGACAGAGAACCTGGACAGAAATGTTGTGGGAACTTTCCATGACAGGTTTCTAGTGGGTAGGAACCCCTCAGGAGGGAAAAGCAAGAAAGTGTTACAAATGTATTATTCAATCCTTGGATCTGGGTACATCTGTTCTATTGTCAAAATAGTTTTCTTTACTTTTTTGTTTCCCTTATACCAAGGCTGAATCTTTTATACATTAATAACATTTGCTTTAGAAATATAACATCTTTGTAAACATAACAAGCCAATATTATGAAGATTAGCTTGATTTTTGATATTCCAACTTAGAAGTGACACCACTCTTAGAAATGCTAGACTAGGGCTGGGAAGTTGGCTCAGTGGTAGAGTGTTTGCCTTGCATGCCTGAGGCCCTGGGTTTGATTCCTCAGCACCACATAAGCAAAAAGAAGTGGTAGAGCTCTATCCTTGAGCTGAAGAGCTGAGGGACAGCACCCAGGCCCAGAGTTCAGGCCCCATGACCGGACCCCCAAAAAAAAAAGAAACGCTAGACTAATTTTTTAATGCATCCTTAGAGGTTTTCTCCAGATTGCCTTATATCCTTTTCAACCCATTGGACAGGTAATGGTTTGCAGTCATCACCCAACTGATTTTGAGAGTTTTGTTTTGTTTTGTTTTGTTTTTTCTTTTTGTGTATGTGTGTGGGGTCTGGGAGGGATGAATAGGATTAATAGCGAAGTCCCAGGGGGCTGTATCATGTGGATACAGGAGCTGAGGAACCAGTGCTAACTAAGGGGACACATAAGCTTGGTAAGGGTTTTACTCCATAGGTAAAGAGACGCTACAGACCCTCCACTGATCTATTCAGGGCTGTCTTTTGTGTGTGTGATTTTTTCCTCTGGCATTGTGTTTAACAGTACTACTTGTTGATCTCTGCTTACTTGCTAAAAAGGTGTCATTAAGGAAATGGAGGAATTCAGCATGATGTTTACATGATGTTTAATCTTAAAGATACTAGTACTTAAGCAGGAAACAAACAAACACAAGAATTGACAGATCCATCAAACTGTGAGTCACAAAGTAAAGTTGTTATGCTTTATGTATATTATTTATTCAGAAGAATACTGGAATTCTAGATAGAGAACTTAACCTTGAAAAAAAAAAGCTGGGTATTGGGCTGATGCTGGTAATCCCAGCATTCAGAATACTGAGGCAGGAGGATCTCAAGATGGATACCAGTCTTAAACAACAACAATAATAGTAATAAACCACCTTTCTCTTACAAAAAGAGTGATGTATGAATGTATACTTAAATGTTTTAGGTTAAAATAAAAAGTTTAATGTATGTTTGTATACATTTTTAAATGTATGTTTTTGTTTTTGTTTTTTTTTTGCTTTTCACCAGAAAAGTTACATGCTATTTTAAAGAACAGTAAAACCACATTGTAAACAGCCTGGTTTTCTACTGAAGAATGACTAAGCTGCAATATTTTGCAATTTCTTAAAGCCAAAGACAATTTACTGTTGACTCCAGAATCTAGCTATGCCCTGCAGAGAGCTCCTCTAGGAATCAGCTTCTTTCACATCATTATTACTATCTGCTACCATCATTATTACTACTGAGGAAAAAAATCCATAGTCATGAGGCTATCCTGAGGTACATACTTGAAACAGGATTCAGGTAGAGGAGTGGTTTTCTAAAAATTATATCAAGGTCACATTTGTTATTTTATCAACCCACCACTCATTATTATCACCACATTTAATTTTGAAACTCATGAATAACTCCCAAAGCCATATGGACTCCTTGAAAAATACTTTCAATTTATTGTTGCAAATATAGTATTATTAACACTATTGGTCCAGTAATCACTTAGATAAGATTATATAATGATAAAACTACATGGTTTTAGGAGTGAAGCAGAATGTTGTTTGGTGTGATATTGAAAATTTCATTGTGGTAATTCAGAGTACCTTGATTATGCATATAGATGATAAACAAATTAGCGATATAATTGGAGGAAGCGCCACCTTTACTTAATAGCTCTGCAAAGGTTACATTCAAAAATTATCCTTCGTTTGTAGGTTGATAAAATAAGATAACAAATGTGACCCTGATATTATTTTTAGAAAATCACTTCTGTAACAACAAAAATCATAAACATTAGCAAAGAACAGTAAGAATTATTACTACTAGTACCACCTTTGTCTGAGCTCTGATTTGAAACCATTCACAGTAGCCATCAGGCAATCTTCAACCCTTCTAGTCCATCTCCCACTCTTCCTGTTCAAATAAGGCCTGTTGTTAATTCTTATAAAGTAGAAGTCAGGCACTTCTGTTTGGTATCTTTGTAGATCTGTAGCTCCAGACTAGGGTATAGCACAGAGATGGGGCCTACTGACTATTTGCTGAATGTGTACATAAATAAATGAAAGAGCATATTATACAAAGTCTTTTCAGTTAGACAGGCCAAATATTATAGTGGTTGACAGGCAAGGAATACTTAGGAGATGGTTTTAATGTCATGATCAGTTACATACTTAAGACTTGTGAGTCTTTTCCTTTTACAGTATCAACCCTGAAATATACTTGCTAAATAAGTGAGTTTCTGAGAGAACAATATAGTATTGCTTTGACAGGGCTCATATCTTATTGGATATGAAAAAGAACAATCAAACTGGTAGGCATAATAATATATACCTGTTATCCCAGCACTCAGAAGGTTGAGATAGGATGGTAAGTTCAAGGCCAGCCTTGGCTGCATAGTAAGCTTGAGGCCAGGAAATGAAGTGGGTATTGGTAAGGGAGTGGAAGACAGTGGAAAGATTTAAGTGAAATGTCTTAGAAATAACTAAATATATCTCCACAATATCAACAAAAATTAATTCAGCATACTATTAACAATTTAATGAGCGAATACCTAAATGAGCTTTTGTATTTGTCGTAAAGAGTGATTAATAAGAAATTCATCTCATGCTGGAAGATGCCTGTCATGAGATCTATATTTTGGTATGAAATGCACTAAAACATTTGTTTCTATTTACCTTGAAAAACAATCCCCTTCTGAGGTAGCATGTAGAGTTGAGCCATCTGTTCTGGATTACACTCTGAATTGCCATTGCTCTGAATATGCCTGCCTCTGTATATATTAATTTAAAAAGATTGTTTTCTCCTATTATCAAGTTCACTTATCACTGTATCATAAGGACAAACTTATATTTTAGTATGCATTAATATTGTTAATTAGTGGTTGAATAACAAATTAAACAGAGGGAAGCCTGGATTTTTCTGTTTTTCCTCTGTTATCATATGCTATCACAAGTAATTAAATGTGTCTTACTTTTTCCTGAAATAGCTTTGAATGTTAATGAAACTAAGGGCAACTCAGATGTTAGTTAGATGGTTAGGATCCAAGTAGTACTAGGCTGAGGTACAGTAGAAGATAAAAGAGAAGCATGTATGATAGTGATCTTAACTCCTATACCCAGGACTTCAATTTGACCTCTTAGGTTCTGATATTACAAATGTAGAGATAGACCCAATTACCTCGCCAGTGAAGCCTGTCTTCTGGGTGAAACCGTATTTGTTCTAACACTGATACAGAGTTTGAACAGCCAGGTTTCATGTGTATAATCTTATCTAGACCTCCTTTCAGCCATGGAAAGTTATGGCAAGTTTTATTACTCTAGTTTTTTCTGGTGACAAAGTTGAGGCTAGGTGATTTGATCAAAATTACGTAATTATTGAGTGATTAGCTGAGGCAACAAGGAAAGCTAAATATTCATTTGTGATTGGTGGAGTGGTATCTTAGACCTTCTTGGAAGTTTCATCTTGTAAAAAGTAAGATCCCTTTAGCAAAAACACCACACAAATGCATAGCACCATTAAACTATATAACATACATATAAAGGACAGATAGAGTAACAATCTCAGATGGAAGCAAACACTTTGTGCTTTATCACAGAACAACTTAATAGAGCAAATAGAAATTGATTGTGAACTGATTAAGGGTTTTTTTCATGTTGTCTTATTTGATGACATTTCTTTATGGGTCTTTCAAAGTTCCCTTCATATAAAAAGGCAAAGTAACATCTGGATTTCAAAGAAAATAATTATTTCTTCTTAAAGCTGTTAAATTACTCTACTAGAAATTATCATTATTAAAGAAATTTGGAAGTGTTCCCTTCCCAAGACCTGTGTGGAATAGAGAACCTTCTGGATTCTATTCCATAATTTGGCTTGTATAACTATGAGTAAAATTTTAACATTTCTTAGCTCATGTAAAACATGTCTCATAGAGTTTTATTTTGGGTTCAGGAATGCTTTGACATTTTTGGATTGAGTAGTGAGGGAGATGGAAATGCTATTTCTAAAGAAGGTTGGAGGCTAATGAAATAATTTTATTGCTCTTTTCAAATTTCTTCTCAGAAAAGTCAGGGCATTTTATTCATAGACAATTTACTTATTCACCAAATATTTATTGAATACCATGTACTAGACCATGACCAGAATCCTCTTTTGCTCCCTTAGTGCCATCGATAATATTTCTGAGAATACCACAATAGCTCTTATTTCTGCTATGAAATATGAATATCCAGTGGCTGTTTGCAAAGACTTCCATATAGTCAACAGTACAATTTTCTGAATTCCAGTACCTGATTATTGCTTCCCTATGTTACCTTATTATTAATATGAACTGTTTCTAAGCATTTGATATTGGAGATCCAGCCCCTTGAAAGAAGAAACCATGTCTTATTTCTCCTTCATATCATGTACTACCAATTAATAGTGAGGAATGCCTTGCCAAGAAGTCCATGAATAGAGGTGATTCATAAGACTTATGAATTCCCTAAAATTATATGAAAAATTATCTTTCCATATGCAATATTCTACAAATAGAATCTATAATTTTCATTAGATTTGCAAGGAGACCAGTGGCTTACTTGTTAGCTACTACAGATTAGCCACTCTAATGGATTTATGGAGAATATTACATCACAGGAACTATGGGAACACAGATATGACATTAATATATGAGACATGTCATGATTGGAAGGATGCTTAGGAATGGCTCTCAGTTCCTCAACTGAGGAAAATTCAGTTAATAGCTAGACAAGTCATCAATGATAATATTACTGAGATGTTGATGTACTCTTTCTGTTGCATCATTCTATAATAATGTTCATCTATGCTAGAAAAATACTTATAATTCTTCATCCATTCTCCCCATATCCATTTTGGTGTGACTCATTCTTTGAACTATTTATACTCCAAAAGAATTTTTTTGACAGATAACCAGAGGCATACAAATCAGGTTATGAGAACCATGGCCCTAAGGGTACATGTGAAATACTGAAGAGAAGACAGGGAATTTGGCATGAGCTCTAGTGAGAAAAAAAAAAGGGTAGATTTTTTTTTTTTGCTTTTGGCTAACTTTGGGCAAGCTCTAGGTCAGAGTTCCCACTTGGAATTTTTTATATACATTTTTTATTGTAAAGATCTGTACAGAGGAGTTACAGTTACATGAGCAAGGTAATGAGTCCATTTCCAAAGCATTGTTATCCCCTACTTTATTTTCCCCCTACCATCCCTTTCCTCCTCACCTCCCCAACTTCTCTCCCCCACAAATTGTAAAGTTCATTTTCAACATAGTGTCTTGTACATCTCGTTACTATGGGTCATCCTTTATCCTTATTTCAGCATTTTGTTATCTCCCTTCCCCTCCCCAAATTAGAAAAATGTATATACAAGAAGCAGGGCTCCAGAATCAAATACAGTGAAAACAGGGGTTATAAATGGGGGAAGAACATACAAAAGAAACAAAAAAATCACATAATACATTGTAAGTGTATTAAAAACAATAGCAAGAAAGATAAAACGTCTTGTGTCCCTATCTTGGGGTTCATTTTGCTTAGTATCATCTTATATGGTCATTTGTACATTGTGCTTGACATTTTCTGCTTGTCCTAGACATACACTAGTTATTGCAGATAAGGGTGACCAGGGACCTATGTTTCTTTGGGCCTGGCTTACTTCACTTGATATAATTTTTTCCAAGTCTTTCCATTTCCTAGCAAATGGGGCAAATGGGGTGGTGGTATCATTCTTTATGATGGAAGCATAGAATTCCAGTGTGTGTGTGTGTGTGTGTGTACATATATATATATATATATATATGTATATATATCATATTTTTTTATCCATTCATGTACTGAGTGGCATCTGAGTTGGTTCCATAGTTAGCTATGGTGAATAATGCTGCAATATATCTAGTTATGCTTTAGTATGGCCTTGTTTGTGATTCTTTGGGTAAATGCCTAAAAGTGGGATTGCTGGGTCATAGAGGAGCTCTATGTGGAGTCTTTTGAGGAACCACCATACTGATTTCCAAAGTTGTTGAACAAGTTTACACTCCCCCAATAATGCAGGGTAGATTTTTGAGTTGAGGTTAGAAGAATCAGAAGAAAGTAGTTGACAAGCAAGTCAGCATAGTTGTCAACAAATTAAATAGAATAACATTTAACTGAACACCAAATTGTGACTAGGCACCCTTTAATTTTAGGCTTCTGAGAAATTTAGTTTGCACTAAAATTTTGCTACTTTAATGAAAAGAAATTAGGACAATGTAACTTCCTAAGTTAAAATGCTATTTTATTTTATTTGAAAGTGCAATTTTAGAAGTTAAGTATGTTCATGTACAATTATATGCACGAATATATAGATGTTAGGTAATAGATGTTATTTCACTTTCAGAGAAATAATGTGCACCTCAAAGCTTTTGAATATCTAATAGGTGAAAAGAATATTTTAAGTGTTATGCTGATGCTTCTCTCATGGCTAATTTCACAAAGCTTCATAGATATATGAACTTAGCACAGACTGATGGTATCATACTCATACCAAGGCAGTTTAGCTAAGAGAGGGCTGAAAATATTAATTGTAATCTAAAGGAAACTGTCCATATATGCAAAATATGTTTATGAAATCATCCCCTACAGCTCTGGTTTGTTGAGTTATGTTGGGGTTCTTTTAAAGGCTTCTTCAGAATATTTTTCTGGTGATCTTCTGTTCTGAGCTGGCTGTTTTATTTACTGTTTAGTGTTATGCAAAGTCTCACTTAGCATCCTTTATCTTGTGCATTTTTTATGAGAGTGGCATAGCTATTTTTATATGGTTTTGTAAACTCCTTTGAGAACATGGGGGTCCATGGAGAAAAGGAAATAGTGGAGTGCTTCTGCTTGTATTTAACCTATCCATTCCCCAATCTCACAGAGTCCAGTGTAGAGCTCTATCTATAAAAGCTGATTTGCCAAATGTTTCTACTCTGAAGGGACATCACCTATTTTTAGCAACAAAGAAGTGTTAGGAAGGGAGGGAGGCATACTTCAGGACAGATCTGAAATGAAGCCCAGAATGCTGAAGAGAGTGAGCAGAGAAGCAAAAGGGTATCTGATGAAAGGTTCCTAAAGGGGAAGTGTATGGATCTGAAGTTCTTGATGGTTGTAGGAAAGCCTTAATTAAGAGTTCTTAATTTTTTGTAAAGTAAAATAAACAAATTAAGAGTGCTTATGTTTATTTAAGATAATCAAAGGAAATCAAGATATGAAAAACCAAATGAGTTGAATTTGATCAGTGATCTGTATTTTAAAAAATCACGTTAAAGTAAACTAACATCACATCAATTAAGCAACTCTACTTGAACAGAGCACTGTGCTAGGAAATATGCACAAAGGGTGGGAAGATGGTATTTTAAAATACAAGGGAGATACATGCTGCCCGGAATACAATTTAGAAACATTATTTTGAAGGGGATAAGATAGTTGATGATAGGATACCAAAGTCTTTCAGCTCAGGAGCAAATGGATTCACATGCAAAATGGTCTCTTTCTATCAGTATTCCATTATAATTTAGAAAGTTAGAAGTTAAGACAAGATGGGCAAAGGAGAAAATTAGAGGAAGAGACAGTAGATGCTTGCAAATATCATAAGAGTGTGTTACAGATAATATAGGATTTCAAAGTATATATTGGATTTGGCTAAACACTGAAAAAGTTGGAAGATTTCAAGGGGTTGAGTGGAGCATAAAACAACATGGAGTAATTGAAAGTTGAGCTTAAATACATGGTTTTACAGATAAGATGGAAAGATCACTTGCAACTAACATGGAAGAGAAAATAACCTTTACCCTTGTTCTGTCACTTAGCAGTTAATGGGAACACTAGCCTTGATAAGCTTCTGTTTTCTATTTGGTTGAATTGGAATTACAAACATACACTTCCTCACATCACCAAATAATATCATATAAATATCATGTACCCCTTGATGTTTTGTGTTGGTAAAGGTACTTCCACTTTGTGGAATTCTTTTCTCCAAACCCATAACCAACATCCAATCATAAGAAAAACATCAGACAAATCCAAATGGGAGAACATTCTCTAGAATATTTGACCAGTACTCTTGAAAACTTTCAAGGTCATTAGAAAAAAAAGCAAAGACGGAGAAATTGCCAGAGGTCAAGGGAATTGAAGGAGGACAAGTAAATGTAAGGTAGAATGCTGGATTAGCTCTTAGAAGAGAAAAAATATATTAGTGAAGAAAACTGATGGATGTGAATAAGATTTACAGTTTAACTCACAGGATTGAACCAATGTCCATAAATTTCACAGAGTAACCACAAGAATGTAATAACAATAAGAGTAACTGCCTGGGTGAATGGCATGTTATCAGTACTATTTTTGCATCTTTCTCCATAAATCTAGAAACAGTCCAAAATAAAACATTTACTTGCAAAGAATATATACTCCACTGTATTGTTATGAGGATGAAATGAAGGAACATATATAAAGCAGCTAGTATATGGCCTCAATTTGTAGTCCCTTTTGTCCTTTCTCTATAATGTAGCAATTCTCAAAAACCATTTGGAAATATTTTGTGATGGATGGAAACAAATTCCAGGACTTGAACCTTACTAGTTCTGACTTTGTAAGTCTAGAACAAGATCCAAGAAGAATCCTCTAGAATCCAAGAATCCTCTAGAGACCTGGATGTAGGTGGTCCATGACTGCTTGCTGTTAGAGCTGCTGTTTTAGACTGTGGGGATCCTAGAGTGAAAGTTGTCTATAAGGAAAATAATGGAGGTAATAATGCTGCCCTACTCACCTTAAATGGGTTGATGGAGGAAAATAGGGAAAATATGGAAGCAACACTTTGCAAACTGTAACTTATAATTCAAATCATTACAGATTAATTTGGAATGTAAGAGAGGTCTGATTAGGTAGCCATTTAATAACAATAGCTGTGAGGGTGAAACCTAACTTCTATTCATTTCAGCCACATAAAAATGTTCGGCTGCTTTTTTTCTCTTAAATACTCAGATGATCCACAGAAAAAGGCACAGTTCAACCTTTTCAATTACAGATGAGCTAACTGAAGCTGAGAGAAGAATCGTGACTGGTTCAAGGTCACAGAGCTAGTAATTGAGAAAATTACATTAGAACCTGCCCTTGGAAGCTTTTGCTTGTGTTTTTCTTCTAGAGGATTGCTGGGTGCTGCATTCAGAGCTGTATGAGCTTTGGAAAAGGGAAAGGATGTCTGACTTGCTAAAGAGGGTTCCAGGAGCTTTTTTTATCCAAGTCCTGCTGGTAGGTTTGCTCTTGGCCCTCAGTGTTGTAGAATAAGAGTTTTCACTCCAGCTAAATAGAGGGAAAGGGGATCATCTGAGCAGGAAAATGGCTTTTTGCGGACTATCTTCAATCATACTCAGATTCTACATCCTCAGCCATATCAGCAATGTGTCACCAACCTGAAAAAGCCTCCAGAATGCTGACTGTAAAATCAGCTATTGCTCAGCTTAACTGTACTTCCATAAAATATAGTGCTTGTAACTATGCTATTCTGAGATGGTGTGTAACCCAATGCACTTCTGGGAAGAAAAGAAACCTAGAAATATCACTATGTTTTTTCCACTCCTCTAACTTTATGGAAGTAGAAGTGAATTAAAATTAAGGGTAACCTGGGCTAGGAAAGTGGCTCAAAGGCAGAGTCCTTTCCTAGCATGCATGAGGCCCTGGGTTCAATCCCCAACACTGAAAGAATGTTAAGGGGAAAGTGATTATAATGAAACAAACACTGATTTATGATCAATCTCTTTCTATAATCTACTCGCCCCTTAATCAATGCCAATAAGCCATCTTTGATCTTTAGGTCAATAAAACACTAGTGAATGAGCAGGCTGGAAAAGCTTAGTGTTCTTAATAAGAGCTATATTGAGAGAATGAGGCCAAGACTGAGAAATCAAAGCTGTATCTTAAGAAGTCAGAGCTGCAGCTCTGACTCTCTTTCTAACTCTGTCCTTATGGACACCATTATAGTGGGGATAGTTCCACTATTCCATCTGGCCTTCCCTCATTTCCTACAGAGGTAATTCCTAACCAGAGTAGTATATCACTGCAGAAAAGAAATCTTGCAAGAACCTAAGAGCTTCACAATCAGTTCTAGAAACTGCACTTTTCTTGAATTACCCACTACCTTCATTGAATTACCTACCCAGTGGCACCTTCATTGAATTACCCAATAGTGTTAGATTGTTATTTGTAGCTGAATGTATTCTTAGCTACTCAAGCAACTTGATTGGTCAGGAGGGAAAAGGAAACATTCCTTTGAATTTATTTTGCCTTGGAAGGCTAATAGAATAGGTGGGGGAGATTTTTGCCTGAGCTTCAAGCATAGGTATTTTTTTGTTGGTTTGTTTGTTTTTGTTGTTGGGCTCCAACTCTGGGCCTGAGCTCTTTAGCTCAAGGTGAGTGCTCTACCACTTGAGCCTCAGCACCACTTACGGTTTTCTGGTGGTTAATTGGAGATAGGATTACAGGTGTGAGCCACCAGGGCCCAGTTTAGGCTTTTTTTTTTTTGTTGTTGTTTGTTTGTTTGCTTCTTTTTTTGGTGCTGGCTTGAATTCATGGACTAAAAGCTGTCCCTGAGGTTTTTGTTCAAAGCTAGTGCTCTACCACTTGAGCCACAACTCCACGTTAGACTTTTTTGATGATTAATTGAAGAGTCTCACAGACTTTCCTTCCCAGGCTTGCTTGGAATCATGATCCTCAGATCTTAGTCTCCTCTGTAGCTAGGAGTCAACAGCTCCTGACCATTTTTTTTCCTTCTTTCTCTGAAGTATAGTTTTAAAAAGCAGTAATCCTCAAAGTGTGGTTCCCAAGAGCAGGAGCATCACAATTGCAAACTCTTAGGTCCTGCCCTGCCCCTGTTGCAGCAGAAATTCTCAGGATAATCTCAGTTAAGATGACAAAGCAAAGTTCAAAACTGAGCAAGTAGGGCAGGGTTTAAAATGTTAGACTGAAGATGAGGGAGATTAAGTTAAAATTTTGAGTGGTGAGATCCCTCAGTTTCCGTACATTTGCCTTTTCTCAGAAAACTACAGAAGAAGAATTAACACCAGCAAAGAGGAGACTCAGAAAGCAGAAAATTATGAGTAGAGAATTTTCAGGATGATGCTAAAGTTTGAGGGTGACAGCTGTTTATGATACCTAGAAAGCAACTAGTCCAGACTGGGAGAAGGAAGATTAAGGGCTCTAGGAAAAATTACTTCCTCATTGGTTTCAATGAATGTAAAATTGACTTTAATTACTATTAAAAGAGATGGTAATGGCTATCTACTGGAACAATGAAACAATAATCCCAACCCATCAAATTCTTAGGAACAATTGTTGATTAAAAAAAAATTCTCCTACAGCTAAGCGCTGGTTGCTCCCGCCTGGTAATCCTAGATACTCAGGAGGCTGAGATCTGAGGATCATGGTTCAAAGTCAGCCAGGGCAGGAAAGTCTATGACACTGTTATCTCCAATTAACTATCAGAAAATCGGAAGTGGTGCTGTGGCTCATGTGATAAAGCACTTGCCTTAAGCTGAAGAGCTCAGGGACAGTGCCCAGGCCCAGAGTTCAAGCCCCATGACCAACTCATCCTCCCCCCTCCCCCCAAAAAAAAGTACTCAAAAAAGTTTTCCTATAGAAAAGGGGATAAAATCATGGTCTAAAAAGAGATGTAAATGTCATTACTGAGTGGTATTTAGATCTAATATAAACATAACCTCTGAATATTGCTTTAGTTAAAAAAGAAAATATAGGACACACTTATATTGGAAAACAGGGAGAGGAAGATGAATATAAGTAAACTTTTCACAATGGTATGGTAAGTCAATAGTTAATGTCCAGAACCAATGAACCAAGCTAGAACAGTTTAAGCACATTCTTTAGAAATATGTAGATAACTGCAAAGAAAAACAGCTAAGATATTAAAAAAATGCCTCAGGGGAGTGGAATGTAACCCCAACTTTTTGCATTTTTTTTAAAATAACACACTCCAACAAAAACAAAAACTAAAATCTACCTAATAAGTCAATTTCTTTAGAAAGAAATGTTTTTGTGTGTGATTTTAAAGACTAAAGCTAGCAAAAAAACCAAAACAACCCAAAGCATTGCAAACTACACCTGACCCCACCTAACATTTCATGTGGTTCAAGGGTTCCAATACTTGCTTCGCATCTAATCTTGGATGAAAATCAGGGATGTGAGGTTTTTGCATAGTCAGACCCATGCCTCAGTTACGATGACATAATTGATATATGTGGAGCTGAAAAGCAACTACTAATGGGCATTGGTTGTAAGCTTATGATGATACTGTCTTCTTTTTTCTTTAAAATATTGGGAAAGGGGCTGGGAAGATGGCTCAGTGGTAGAGTGCTTGCCTTGCATGCCTGAGGTCCTGGGTTTGATTCCTCAGCACCACATAAGCAAAAAAAAAAAGAAAAAAAGCCGGAGGTGGCGCTGTGGCTCAAGTGGTAGAGCGCCAGCCTTGAGCTGAAGAGCTGAGGGACAGCGCCCAGGCCCAGAGTTCAGGCCCCACTACCGGACCCAAAAATAAAATAAAATAAAATATTGGGAAAGTCGGACATGGTGGTTCTTACCAGTAATTCTAGCATTCAGGAGGTCAAGGTAGAAGAATCTCTAGTTTGAGATCATCTTGAGTTGCATAGTGAGTTCCAGACTAGCCTGGGCTGCATAGCAAGACCCCTTGTCTCAACAAACCAACTTAACAAACAGAACATACACGTACAAACCCAAAAAAGTATTTAGGGGTTTTCTTTGTTCTTTCTCATGTGACTAATGATATAAACTCCTGAACATATGTCTTTCTAGCAGCTCTTGTTATTTATAAAATAGCACCACATTTAATACATGCTTATTTATATTCATGGTAAACACAATTAAATTTCTTAGATTTAACACTTAATTGGTACAGTTGCCAAACGAGAAAGTCATAGGGTTGACTGGTTATTAAATACCAGCTAGTTTCATCTCAATGCCCTATTGGATATATATTGTTTATTTTTCTTTTCTTTTTCCTCTTGGGCCAGTCCTGGGGCTAGAACTCAGGGCTTAGGTTTTGTTTCTGAGCTTTATTTATTTATTTATTTAAAATTTATTTTGCTAGTGCTCTACTATTTGAGTCACAGCTCCACTTCTGGCTTTATTTGGTGGTTAATTGGGGGAAAAGTTTAATGGATTTTCCTGTCTGGTCTAGTTTCAAACTGTGATCCTCAGATGTCAGCTTTCTGAGTAGCTAAGATTACTGTTGCGAGCCACTGGTGCCCAACTATATTTTCTTGTTTTTGCTATTTTTATATGCTACTTTTTGTTACTTACAACAGCTCTCATAATGAAATAGATGCTTCAGTGAAATATCCTGCCGTGACTACGTTTAATATAATTATTTAATGCATTGCATTTTTGTTCATAATATCAGAAAATACAATTTGCAGAGTAGTATTTTTGCCTTCTTCTTTTTCTTCTTCTTGCCCATCTGGGTTTGTGCACTGTCCCTCAGCTCATCAGCTCAAGGCTACTGCTCTACCACTTGAGCCACAGTATCACTTCCAGCTTTTTCTGCTTATGTAGTGCTGAGGAACCGAACCCAGGACCTCATGCATGCAAGGCAAGCACTTTACCGCTGAGCCACCTTCCACACTCCTGCTTTTCTTTTTAATTTTCAGCCTAGGCTGTCCTCAAATTTGTGATCTTCTTCCTTCAGCTTCCTTAGTGCTGTGATTACAGGGATGGACCACCATGCCTAGCTCTAAAGTGATTTCTTAAGATTAAGTAAATAAAATACTAGAGAAAAATAGAAATCTTATGAACAGTTGTATTTTATATGTCACATATTAGTGTTTTAGTTATAAATTGACAATATGAATTTTGCTAAGTGCTAGCATATTTTATGAATGAATGAATATGTGAAAATCATTTCAGATGATTACCAAGCATAAGATGGATGGGGAAATGTAGTAGATATGTAATAATAAATTCCATTATTCTTAGGTTACTCTTAGGTTTGACTCTCCTCTTGGAAAATACTTTCAATGATGTGGAAGGCTTACAAGTGCTAGAAAACCAAGTTCTTTACTTTGTACTTTTACAGGGGTATAATACTTCAGGAAATAAAACATTTGCAACTGAGAATGCATAAATAAGGCTTAAAATAATTATTTTTTCTTTTTTCTCTTTTTAATTGTCAAGGTAATATACAGAGGGGTTTCAGTTACATAAGTAAGGTAATGAATACATTTCTTGTTACCCTTGTTACCCCTTCCCTCAATTTTCTCTTGCTTTCCCTGCTTCCTACCCTCTCCCCTTAGTTGTACAGATTGTTTCTAGCATATTGTCTTGTGTATATTGCTGTTGCACTGGTTCCCCCCTTGTCTTTTGTCTCACTGTTCTGTTGTTCCCCTTCCCTTTCCTAATTCAAATAAATGTATATACAATACCAGGGCACCAAAATCAAATACAGTAACAACAGATGATATACCATAGGGGGAAGAACATACAAAAGAAACAAAAAAGCACATAGTACATTAAAAACAACAACAACAAAGTAAAACCTTTTGTGTCCATGTCTTGGAGTTCATTTCACTTAGCATCATCTTGTTTTTTTTTCTTTTTTTGGGGGGGGGGTCTGGTCGTGGGGCCTGAACTCTGGGCCTGGGCACTGTCCCTCAGCTATTCAGCTCAAGGCTAGCGCTCTACCACTTGAGCCATAGTACCACTTATGGATTTTTTTCTTTTTGCTTATGTGGTGCTGAGGAATCGAACCCAGGGCCTCATGCATGCAAGGCAAGTGCTCTGCCACTGAGCCACTTTCCCAGCCCATCACTTAGCATCATCTTATGTGGTCATATGTACATAGCTATTGAGCTATTGTGCTCATCTGCTAAGATTTCCTAGACGTATACTAATTATTGCAAATAAGGGAGACCATGGGATCTATTTTTCTTTGGGTCTGTCTTACTTCACTTACTATGATTTTTTTCCAAATATTTCCATTTCCTTACAAATGAGGCTGTGTCATTCTCTCTGATGGAAGCATAGAATTCCATTGTATATATACGCATTTTCTTGATCCATTCATCTACTGAGGAGCATTTGGTTGGTTCCACATCTTAGCTATGGTGAATAATGCTGTGATAAACATAATTGTGCTGGTAGCTTTAGTATGGCCTTGTTGGTGGTCATTTGGCTTTACTAAAAGATTTGCCCAGACTCTGTTTGAGGAACAGAGATCTCCTGTGATACAGGAGGCAAACTAATGATCTGTGAGTTACTTGAAATGTTTGTTTGGGATGGATGCATTTTGTCCCTATGAAATTGACAATTGCTAGGAATTCCAGGGATTATGCTGAATATAAACTGAACCTAGGAATACATATTTACTGAGGAGGTGCTTGATTGTTTACCTTTGATTATGGACTGAATTTTTTTCTGTCAGTAGAGTTGGTCTCTGGAAATAGAACTCTGCAACATTACTAAATCATTTATGAAATTATTTTATCCACTAACTTACCAATTGAAAAGAAACATTAAAATAAATGACTTTTGTTTACTATTAAATCATAATTTTTGTATAAATATGAAATAAAGTCTTGAGAATATAATGTATTTCAACAATGTCAACCAAGTAAGTCATGCAGATTTAGAAATATCAAAATACTACCATATTTGTTCTATAAAGTGTTAAAAGATGCCTCTACACCATTTTCTTCCCTTGTTTCTCAGAAGTAATCACTGTCCTCAGATTGGTGTGTGTGTGTGTGTGTGTGATTGTATAGTTTTTGTAAATGTCCCATTTTTGCTTGAAAAAGAATGTGAGTTTTCTAATTGTTAGATGCAGTGTTCTATATAATTATTGTCACTGCATGAAGCCTGTTAATTGTGTTATCAAATCATTTATAGCCACACTTATTTTTGTTTTTTTAAAAATCTATTTATAACAAAGAGAGGAATATTAAAACATCTTTCATGATGGTGAATCATTCCCTTTACCGTTATGGTTTCTCTATGTTACTAGGTTTATGTAAGTTCAGAACTATTACATCTTATGATGAATTACTCTTTTTTTTTGTCAATCCTGGGGTTTGAACTCAGGGCCTGGGCACTGTCCCTGAGCTTCTTTTTGTTCAAGGCTAGAGCTCTACCACTTGAGCCACAGAGCTACTTCCGGCTTTTTCTGTGTATGTGGTACTGATGAATCGAACACAGAGCTTCATGCATGCTAGCACTCTACCAATGAGCCACATTCTTAGTCTTTAACTCTTATATATTCCTAGTGATTCTATCTTTTCCTAAGATTTTTTGCTTGATATTAATATAAATTTCCTTTGTCTGCCATGTTTTTCTAACATAATTCTTAAGCCTTCTGTGTCCTTAAAGTTTAATTGTGAGTCAGAATATAGCTAGGTATCATACTGAAGTCCGATGTAGTCATCTAGTCTAAGAGCACAGTATCTAAGTTTTTCTTTGCTTCAATATCCATAAAAGGAGATTATTTTTATTTTTATTGGTATTAATGCTTTATTAGTTTCTTCCTTATTTATCTATTATATTTTGCCTTTCTTTTAGGTTCAATTTCTCTCTTTTTTGAGCATGGCTTCCTGTAGTTCTTTCTGCCAAAGAGGGGAATTTTCACTGTTGAGCGTTTTAAAAGGATATTAACAACCTTGCTGTGTTGCAGAGCTTGTATGTGGTATTTTCCTAGTTGACAAACAACAGTTGGCTAAGTATGAGTAGCCCTTCAAGGGTCTGGTATTTATGTGGAAACCTTAGTTCCAGGTCTATCCATCTAGCCTAAAATAGCACTTCCTGTCTTGTGTAGATAGTAGAATCCTAGCCTCTAGACTTTAGGACCTGATCTTAAGTTTGATACCTAGGGAGAATTCTCACTTTCTTTACATTTGGCATAAAGAAAACATTCCTGGTATTATTGAAAAACAAAACAATTTTTTTTGTTGTAGTATTGTTTACCCAGAAATTACATGTTTAGAGTAAAAAAGTTTCATATCTACTTAGAGCACCATGACTATAGAATGGGAACCCTAAACTTTACAAAACACAGTTTTTTTGATACCTAATATGACTTAAAGTTGGATTTTATTTTTGGATTCTATTTAGTAAACTAAACAGCTAGATGCTGTTACTTTATAAATTTATTTTCTGTATTTTGCAAATAAAATGTGTGGGTTTTAAATGTGTGGGTTTTGATTCAATTTGCTGGTGGCCTAGAGTTCTCTTTCTTCCCTTATACCATATGTATGATATACATATACATTCATAGATTTATTTGCATATATTTACATATATAATTTACTTTTTATAAATTACATATGCATATATATATTTTATGATACAGGGGTTTGAACTAAGGGCCTTAGCTTACTAGGCAGGAGTTCTACCACTTGAACCACACCTACAGTCCTTAATCTTTTTTTTTAAATATAGGCTTGCTTTTTGCCCAGGTTGGTCTGCACCATGATCTTCCTTTTTATGCTTCCCACATAACTATAGCTGGATGACAGGTGTGTGCAACTGTGACCAGTCTTTTGTGTGTATGTGTGTGTGTGTGTGTGTGTGTGTGTGAAAATATCGTAAGAGGAGTTACAATTACATAAGCAAGGTAATGAGTACATTTCTTATCAAGCATTGTTGCCTCCTCCTTTGTTTCCCCTTCCCATCCCTTCCCATCCTCCACCCGCCCCCCCACCCAATCCTCCCTGCCCCGCCTCCCCGCACCAAAGTTGTAAAGTTCATTTTTCAACATAACATCTTGTACATCTCATTGTTGCAATGGGTCCACCTGTATCCCTATTTAAACAACTTGTTTTTTTCCTTCCCCTCCACAAATTATACCAACATCAAATACAGTGAAAACAGGGGTTATACCGTGGGGGAGGGACATACAAAGCAACAAAGAAATTTTTATTGTATTTTTTCTTTTTGGAAGTTCTTGAGTTTGAATTCAGGGCTTTGCTCTTTTTGGGAAGGTGCTGTACCTCTTGAGCCATTCCTCCAACTTTTTATTGTTTGAGATGGTGTCTTGTGAACTTCTTTTGCCTGGTCTAGCTTTGAACCATGATCCTCCTGATCTCATCCTCCTGAGTAACTCTGATTACAATTGTGAATCATTCCACCTGGCTTCTATTTTGCATTTGAGTCCCTTTCAGTTTCTCACATGTGGCCAGTGAAATGATGAACAAAGAACTTAATGACTTAACATGGCTCCCAAAAGGCCATCTTTCTATACTTGTTGTGTTTTAGCAGGGGTATTATAACTTTTTTATGACATTAAATAAGGTGAGAGATATTTTGGTTCTGTGCTATTCAGTTTTCTATCACTGCAACAAATTTGTGAGGTAGTCAACTTAGGGTTTATTTTGCCTCACAAATTTGAATGGTTTAGTCTGTGATCAATTGGCCCTGTAGTTGTGGGTCTGTGGTGAGGTAGCACTTCATGGCAGAAGTGCATGGCACAGCAAAACTACTAACCTCAAAGCAAGGGAGCAAGGAGAAAAAGAGAAGCAGAAAGAGGTCTTCAGGGACATGTTCCCTATGACCTAAAGCCTTCCTACTAGATCCAGCTCTTAAAGGTCCAGCTTTCTCTCAATAGGGCCACTCTGTAGACCAAGATTTTTTTTAAACATATAGACAATTGGGAGACATTTGAGATCCAAACTATAACAAGGGCCAATAGTCCAATATTCACTTCTTGTTCATAAATACCATGCTATCTTAGAAATGGCTGTTATTTCTATGAAACATCACATCTGCATCTTCCAAAGAGCTATTGTCGACTCTTAAGGACTTTGATGTGAATACTTAAAGGAGAAACCAAAGAGAATGTTCATCTCCCTAAAACAAAAGCTTTTCTTCTGTTTTTCTTAATTCTTTGTCACTCTCTCTCTCTCTCTCTCTCTCTCACATACACACGTGCCAAAATCTAGCATATAAAAATAGCACAAAGAAATCTTAAATAACTTATATTCTTGTATCACAATATGGTAAAATTGTAAGATAAAGGTAGAATAACCAGCTAAGATTTCCACACAACACTAATATAAAGCATATTTCAAAGAGAATGAAGTAAATGAAGTTGTATTTTTGTGTGTGAAAGGTTGATAAAATTACATGTCATATTTGCACATCCAAACCTTATGGGAAATTAAGTATCTCAAAGTATACATTATCCTCCCTAGGAGCTTATCTTATGTAGGAAAGATGTTCCAAGAGAAACATTCAGGCTCAAGCCAACGGATGTTCCCAGCTATATAAATGCCTAACTTAGCTACTAGTTCTTAGAAACTAGCCAGTTCATTGAAAAGTCAAGCTACATCCAGAAGTTTTGATTCAGACTCAGATGTTGAAAGCAGTCTGTCCTGATGACCAAGTTGTAACACAGCCCAAGAAAGGCCTGGCTTCTTAATTCCCAGTGATCTCTTCTTTTCCCTCTGCAATAATGTGCCATTTAAAATAAAATTTCTTCAAATATGCTGTCACCATTGCTTCTCAGGTAAGATGGGAATAATGAATAAATCTAGTTTTGGCAATACAATTATATTTAGAGCATTTAGTAATAAATATCTTAGTAAAGTCAATAGAGGACTGCCAGATTACTTGGAATCATACTTGACAGGTAAGAAATGATAGTAAGATAGCAGAGGATAAGAATTGCAGAACAGAAGGAAGACTTCATTTTCAATTGTCTGCAGTAATACTGCTAATGATTATATAAAGGAAGGAGTTGATACCAATAAATGTAATTTCAAATTAATGCATTTGCTATTTAGAAGTGGTGATTGTAGAACAATGGCTCACTCTCAATCCCTAGAGGATTCAGATTGAATTAATGATAATGTGTGTCTTGTCAGAGGTTCATAATTAGTATGTAAGTACATTCATGCATGTTTTTTCTTCTTCTTTTTCATATAAAGAACTCATGAGAAATGTACCATGATCATATTTCTATATCTAGTCATCTGGAACTTTTTCCATTGTCCTGGGACTTGAATTTAGGGCCTGGATGCTGTCCCTGAGTTTTTCTTCTCAAGGCTTATGTTCTAGCACTTGAGCCTCAGCATCAGTTCTGGCTTTTTGGTGGTTAATTGGAGATAAGTGTCTTATGGACTTTCCCATCTGGGCTGGCATGATTCTCATATGTCAGAGTACCTGGGATTACAGATGTAAGCCACTGGCACCCAGCCTTTTCCCATTCTTATTCACAATTGAAGAATATTATGGGAAGTACTTCAGTATACTCAGTTAATCCCTTAATGATAGACATTTCTACTTAATACCTTGTATAAAGCCTCTGTAAAATATTATTCATATAACATTTTGTACAGGTATGATTATACTTAGGATAAATTTCTAGAAGGAATAATTGATGGATGAAAAGTTATATACACTTAAAATGTATAGATGTTGCCAAATTTCTATCCAGACAATAAACTCCTTGGAGTAGAATTGCTAAGTCAAATTATATATATATATATATTTCTCACCTTTCAGAAATGCGTTATTTTCCTGGCAATGTTGCAAAATGGATATGTGAAAAACTTCCCAAAGACATGTGAAATATTTCAAAATATGTAACAAATGTCTCATATGTAGAGTTAAGGTCACAAAAAATACTATAGATACCCAGGATAAAAGAAAGGAATATCAGGTGAAAATTAGGAGGAGAAACAGATATTGGAAACACAACTGTCCAGGGGCATCTGTGGTTTCAGATAACCAAAATGCTTGGTGTGTAAAAACCACAGGAAGACAAGACCCTGATACCTGAAAGTGGAGAATGGAACTAAGACCCTCATAGGAAATGAGAATCCTAGAGCACAATACCTGCTATAGAAAGATAGACTAGAAAAAATATAGTAAAGGGAGACAACCCTCATTGGCCCTAATAGTTTCACTTGGCCCAGGCATACAATGTGAAAAAAGTATGTCCAAAGAATTTCTAACTGCCTGCCTGTTTTCAGGTGGATTAGGAGTTCTAACATATACTACCTAAGGACACAGGATGCCTAACAGAGGCAAATCCAAGTCTTCTCTGAAGATTCATTTTTGCAGTGCAGGCTATATAAAGATTCCCATGGATTATAACATTTGACTGGGCATAAACTCACATTTCAAAATTTTCTCATAAAGGAAGAAGTTGATTTCTATGCATGAATATAGGCAGAAACCCCATCCACAGCAGTATTAGACTTTTTGGATCTTCATGGAATTGAATAGTTGGATGGAGAGTAGTAGTGGGTTTTATATTTTCAAAAGGTTTAAGGAAATAATATTAGAAGTTAGATGTAACTAGGAACACACTCATGAAAGCATCTGACATTTTACAAAACACTGTAATAAAACAAATAAAAGTGTGGCAATCAAAATTTAGAATGCCATAGATGAGTTAAAGAAGCAGATTAAACTCAATTGTGAAAAGAATTAACAAATTGGAGAGAGCTGAGTAAAGTACACAAAGTACAGCACAAGTTACAAGGATAGAAAATGTGACATCGAATATTGAGCAGGAGAAATCAGAAGTACATTGGCATTTTAGGAGAAATGAGAATTAGAGGAGATAGGGAATATTTGGAGATAAAGATGTTCCAGAATAGCTAGAAAGATAGAATTTTTTTTGCCATTTTGAATCAGCTCAAGAAAGTTGGGAGTGGAGTCCATGGGGGTGTTCTAAATATAAGATCATGTCATCTGCAAAGAGGGAGAGTTTTACTTCATCTTTTCCTATTTGGATCCCCTTTATGTTTGCATCTTGTCTTATTGCTCTAGCTGGGCATTCTAATACTAAATTGAAGAGAAGTAGAGAGAGTGGACATCCTTGTCTCGTTCCTGAATTTAGAGGAAATGGCTTTAGTTTTTCACCATTAAGTATAATGCTGGCTGTACATTTGTTATACACAACCTTTATGATATTCCATGGATTCCTAGTTTTTCCAGAGGATTCTGGTGCCCTGCATCTTGTATATATATATTTTTACTTTGGGAGGGGAAGGGAAATAAAATGCTGACATAAGGATACAGGTTGACCCATTGTAACAATGAGATGTATAAGACACTATGTTGAAAGTGAACACAGCTTGGGGGAGAGGGGGAGATGTTTGGAAGGTGGGGAGGAAAGGGATGGTAGGGGAAAACAAAGGAGAGGGTAACAATGCTCCATAGGATGGTACTCATTACCTTACTCAGGAAACACAATAAATCCCAAACTCCCCTATTGCACTTCAGCATACATGATATTTTAGTGAAATAAAAGGATATTTTCCAAAACAAAATTAGCGAGAAGGGTGGCATTCTTTAATATCTGACTTAATGGAATACAGCTGGATTCTCATATCTGTTTCTGTTTTCAATCTGTTTCAGTATCACATGTCATGTAGCCTCTGGAAAAACTCCAACTTTCAAAAGAACAAAAATAGAAAAGGAAAAATTATCTCTTCATATTGTTATAAATATAGTTTTGGGGCTGGGAAGGTGGCTCAGTGGTAGAGCACTTGCCTTGCATGCCCGAGGCCCTGGGTTCAATTCTTCAGCACCACATAAGCAAAAAGAAAAAAGCCGGAAGTGGCGCTGTGGCTCAAGTGGTAGAGTGCTAGCTTTGAGCTGAAGACCTGAGGGACAGCGCCCAGGCCCAGAGTTCAGGCCCTACGACAGGACCCCCCCACCAAAAAAAATAAATATAGTTTTGACCTTACGGAATTCCTGAAAAAGTTCAGTTTCATCAAGGGTTTCAGACCACACTTTGAGAACCACAGATTTTGTGTAGGTTTCCTATTACAGGTTGGTGAACTGAGTGTTACCAATATTTTATATATACAGTCTATATACTTTCGGCATCATTTTTCAGGGAATTAGAGTACAATGAAACACACTTGGATTTGAAACTATACAAAAGATTAATTTCATCTCTCATAGGGTTCTTCTCCAGTGTCACCTTTGTGTGCATCCAGTTATTAGGGCATATATTGTTAAGACATGTAGAAATTTTGAGTCATACCAGATGCTTTTTGATTAATACAAAGGCAAGCAAACTACTTGTTACCATAATATGATTGAGAGATATATGTCAAATATATGTATTTGTAAAACTGCCTCTGAAGTGGAAGACAGAAATCAGCTACCAGGAGACATGGTTTTTATTTTCTGGTTTGCATTTTCAGTGCATAAATTTCAGAATCATAAGGAAACTAATGTAACAATTGATACAGAAACATCAACTGAGGTGAACTGAAGAGAATTAAAGGATTTTTTAAAAATTGTCTGGCAAAAATGTTTCATTCACATAGCTTGAGTTAAATTTTGCCATCATGTTTCCTTTAACTAATCTGCATCTTATAGTTTTCATTTCTGATTTTGTCATTTAAGAGATGGCCCCCATCTGAATCTGTTCAGGGATTTGAGTCTTGTATTCTATTGATCTTACCCACATTGAACAAATATGTCCCATATGTTTTTCCTCTCTTATTTATCTCATTATATAAAATCTAAGATTCATGATACAACTTCAGTAGTACCCAGGAGAAGAACAATTATAATAACCCATTAGATCTTAGGCATCTCAATTTCTATTAAAAAGATGAATGTTCTTTTCCCATAATTATATGAATCCAGAAGGCTTTATTTTAATTCACTTTTGCTGAAACATAGACAGTAGAAGATTAGATGGCCAATGTTTAACATGGGACATATTGTGACATACAAAATAGCTTTACAACAAGAGTATGAGAAAAAAGAATAGCTTGTTCTATTAAAATCACTGAGTCACAAAACCCATCTGGGGTACCTCTTGAGCACCTCTTGATGCATTTTGCTAAGTCCTAGGTTACAAAGATAAATTAGAACAAATTTCCACCTCCAAGGCTAAGTAGAGAAAATGTACAAGGAATATTTATGGCACAAAGGAAATGAGGCATTTTGCTTATGGGATTAGAAAAGCTTCACCTTTGAGCTGGTCCTGAAAGAATTTTCTGGGCAGTCAAGGGAGGGTAAGAATATTCTGGGCAGTAGTATATATACTTGTAAAAGCCTGAAATGTCTGGACATGGTAAATAATTCCATTCTGAAAGTCTGGAATGAAAGGTGAAGATGGAGACCAGTTGGAAATGACTAGGGGTCAGTTTGTCCAGGGTCTGTAGGCCACTCTAGGAAGCTTGAATTTAATCACAAATATTTCTAGTTTTCAGTTATACGCTTAAGCCCACGAGGATTCACAAAGGTGCCTGGAATATTGGTGAAGTATGATAGGGACAAGGAGGTAGGATACTGCTTCTACTCAGACCAGTAGGGACTGTTAACTTTTACATGTGTGCATGACTTAAGTTGGACTTTGGTGTAAAATTTCATTTTAGTTATTGAACACATAAGGAATTGTGGTGGCATATTCAATTCAAAGCCTTTACAAAGCTTACCCCAGCCCAATGCAGAAAATACATTTTTTTTTAAAGTTGGAGATCCACACCTATAGGTGGTGGAGAACAATAATAAGGTATCAAGTAGAACAGTGATAAGAACAGATTTGCTTCCTAGAAATCTTGATCTGGTTATAATTTAAACTATAGATTAGACAGCAGAGAGGGCAGGAAAAATATAAGTGCAAAAGTAGGGAGTGAGCTGAAAGAAAAGTGGAAGTGAAGATGTTATTGTTTTAATTAAGTTATAGACTTATGGCTTAGATGAGGAGGAAGAGTAGGGGGAGATGAGTAGGAACTTCTGAGACTTTCAACATTTAGGGAGACAGGAGGAGAGAGAGATATTGAGCATTATGTTAAGGACAGAGTTTACAAGACAGCTCTCAGACAAAGCACATATTAGTAGTTTCTAGCCATTCAGGGAGACATTGTAATAGAGACTGAGAAACTGTCACTTGATTTGGCAAATGGAGAGGAGGCCTGGGTGACTTCAGCAGTATCAGTTTCAGTGGAAGCCAGATTGTAGTGGGCTGAGAAGTGACAAGGAAATGGAGACAGTGAGAATAGACTTCGCCTTTGAGAGAATGGCTGTGAGGGCAGAAGGAGAGAAAGCATGACTGCTGGAGAAAATGCTAGAGTGGGAGGCATGAGTTTATCAATATGCACTGTGTGTGTGTTTTCAGTGTTGCTAAAAGAGGCCCCAGAAGAGGTGGAAGGGAACTAGTCTCTAGTCTCCAACATGCATCTTTACTGAGCAACCATAACTACATGAGAATTTAATGGGAATGTATTTAGGATGTGTGTGTATATATGTCTATGTATCTGCATTTATACATGTTTAAGGTATTTTGGGGGGAATTATTAGAAAATACTTGAATTAGTTTTAACGTTATCATGGTGCTAGAGGATTTGGAGTACTAAGGAACTGTGGCACCAGAGTCATGTCTTTTTAATTACTACATTTCTCAACTCAGGGCACTTGAATTTCTCAATAGCAGAGTCATCTTTGTTCAAATCTGATCTCATAACACACTCTGGAGTGATCAGAAAACACGCAAGCTTTATCCTTGGCGATACCTTAAAAAATCTGTTCTTCAAAAATATTTTTACTTTTTTAAAAAAGTTTTTTAAATTACCTTTAAGTATTTGTAAAAATGGGTTTTAATTAAACATGTAAATTTGTGAGTACAGTAAATCTTGATCACTGTCACCCCTTTCCTCATCTCTTTATTCTTGTTGGTGCTTTTTACATGAGTCCTTAAGTTCTAAATTTTCCATTGGTATAAAAATGTTACCTTGCAACATTCAACAGTGATTCTAATTTGCCAGTTAGGATCTACTTGGATGAAACAGTATTTTTGATTTCACAGCTGTGTTCTATTAAAGATGCTAGTAACCCTCTGAGACAAACCAGATGTGTGAAGTTATTAGCCTTAACGGATGACTTTAGAATGAACAATGGCATCATATTCTCTAAATAGTTGTCATTGGTTCTGTATTTTACAAACATCCTGGGTATATAATAACTTCTCAGCTGTTGCTTGTTATCATTTTGCATGTAGGGTTGGTAGTGGGAAGATTTGATGGACTTAACAGTTCTGAAGGGGGCTAAAGGCTTCTATTACATTTTCAACAACAGCCAGTGTTGGATAGGTGAAATATTCACCACTATCCATTAGGCTGTCACTCTGCAGAAAGAAGAGCCATATAGCATCAACAGGTGGTTCATACGGGAACACAACACTTATTTAGCAATTAAGAGAGAGTTCAACCTAATACCATACAATGTTCTTGACAGTTGGGCTTGTTAAAGTATGAAATGGTCCTCAGGGGAGGATTTGCTTGGCACAAGCTCCCTAGCCACAGTATTTATTAGTGATTATAAGCTAGGACTTCCAGACAGAGACAAGCTTGGTTTCTCTAGTGTTTAATAAATTTTGACATTGATTTTGGACCACAGACATATAAATCTCTGGTTGTTATCTTCTCTTCACCTTAATTTGCCACAAAAACCATGTTTCTGGTTTACTTAATACTCCAATTTTCCCCACTGACTCCTGGGAACTCCTCCCAAACATTTGTTATTACAATTTCTAGTATGTATTCCCTGTTTTATAGTGCCAATAGTTGTTTACTTGTCACCCACTGGCCACCTTTCTTTTTCTTTCTTTATTTTTTTTTCAGGCTGGGGGAGAAAGCCTACCTTGGTTTGTAATACATAGAATTCTTTATCTTTTTTTCTAAACAGTACACAAATGTTAGATTGTCAAAAAGAACTCGACAAGAGTGCAATACTACACACTGTGAAAGAAGCTAATCAAAGCAGCTTTTTAATTGCTATAGTAATGATGTAGATGTGCAAAAAATACTCAAGTTAAATTCGCATGACTAATTAGTTAAGCAAAGCTCACAATTGACAAACATAATTACACATCCAAAATTGAAACCATATTCTGGTCGTCTTAACTTGGAGCCAAAAAAGACAACGTGAAGTGCTCAAAACTTCCTCCTTTACACTATCTGTGGTCTCCTTGCCAAGTCTCATATTTAGTTTTGCTATACATAGAGCATAGTTAATTGCAAAACATTCCTGAGAATCTTTCTTTGTTTCAAGCAGATAATTCTAATGAGCCTTGGCATATTTGGTCAATCCTTTAACAACTAAATTTTATCTAATAAAGTGGAATTCTTAAACAAGGAAAGGAGATCAGTCTCTTGTCTATTTTCTATCATTTGTCTTTAAATTGTTAGATGAGTCTTTATAGCACATAAATAAATAAATATTTTATTTGTGAAAGTGGTTATAGCTAGAGATATGGACAAATATGGTCAAGTAACCTTGGAGCACTATGGGTAGGAATATATACAATTTCCTGTGGCAAATCCTTGAGATACCAAAGTAATTCTGAATCTCCTGGAGTCCTTGCTAAGCCAAATCAGACTGGGTCTGATGAAGCAGGGAAAATAGATTTCCTCCAAATCTTTCCTGCCCATCCAGCTTCTGACATACTTTGATACTTGATTATCAAAGTAGGATTGATGTATTCAGAGTGATGTGGGGTGGGAAATGTCACTTTTTCTATTCTCTAGATACCCTTTCTCCTTATTGTAAAGCAAATATATCAGCTGAATCAAAACCTAGTATCTGAGTGAGGAAATATATTCTCTCTCTGGCCAATTTAACTCTTCAAATGTACCTTAAACCAAGTCATTGTTCTTAATCAATCATGGCACAATGAGACTGGCAAACCTCTCTTCATTCAAATTGAGTCTTGAAGGTTCTACTCACAATGCAAAAGTGCTTTCTTTAATCTTTTAGTATGATAAACTATATTGATTATATTCTTTTTTGGGGGATTATTTTCTTTTAAATGTGGTGTGGGATGAACCTACCAGATCAGTTTGCATTTTATATCCTTCTGGATTTCATTTGCTTGGCTTTTCTTTTACTTAGAACTTTCTTACATTTAAATTTCCTTCATTATATATAAATGAAATTGCTTTGTAATATTGATTTTTGGACTCTCTTTATTGGTATCAAGTTCATATTGAAATTGCTGCTTCTAATTGTCAACATTTATTGAGTACTTACTAGTGCCAGAGGCTTCGCATTTTATCCTTCATAATAGATATAGATTCTATTCTTATCTCCATTTTAGCTGTGTAGAGGAAGGAACTAAGACACAGAAAGGACAGGTACCTTGCCTTGAGGTGGCATTTCAGTTAAGGCAAAATGTTAATCTAGATGTCCTCTAAACCCTCCCAATAGGAAAGCTCTAACATGCTGAATAAAGCATTTAAAAACCTTAAAATGAACTATAAATCTGGAAATAAAGGAAGGGAAAGACCTAGATTACCTTGTTTGATCTTTTGAATTTCAGCTTTAATATCTCTTAATGAGGAACAGGAGATAAGACTGAGACCACTGAGTAGGTCGGAAATTGGACAAAAGTTAAGTTCAGGCCCTGAAATTTATTAAAATAGGGGAAACAAAACAAACTATTCCTCCCACATTCTTTTCATTTTTTTTTTCTTTTTGCTTATGTGGTGCTGAGGAATCAAACCCAGGGCCTCATGCATGCAAGGCAAGTGCTCTACCACTGAGCCACCTTCCCAGCCCTCCTCCCCACATTCTTGAGGTAGGCATAAAAGTAGGTTTTCTGTCTTAGTCTTGATTCCAAGTAAGTGGACAGAGGATTAATAAGGGGAAAGCGTGTACTTCATCCAGTAAGTTTTCAAAGAATACTTTGAGACATGAGTATTTCCATTGTTTTCAGTTCTTAATTTTTTATAATTTTCATTTATTTTTGTTTTTAATGTGTGGTTACGTAGAAGTACACTTTTCATTTCTAAGCACAGGCTTTTTTGTACTTTCTTTTCTTGTTGATTCCATTTTAATTTCATTGTGATCAAAACATACAGACTGTATACTACTAATTTTTTGAAATTTGTTGAGGCTTCATTGTGTCTTAATAAGTAACTTTTAAAAAACACAACACATACATGAAAATGTATGTCTTCTATATTTTGTGGGCAGTATTATTTTATGTATATGTCCAATAGATCATGTTTGTGAGTTGTATATCTGTTTCTTTGACTAATGTATCAGTATCTGAGAGAATTGTATTAAAATCTCCCACTATGAATGTGGATGTAGCCAATTTTCTTGTGAGTCTATCATTGTATTTGCTATATGTGCTTAAGCTGTATTAGTAGATGCATGCCAGTTAATAATAGTTATATTTTCTTATAGACTTTAAAAATTCATTTGAAAGTGGAGCCTTTTATCTCTTAATACTTTTAGCCTTAAATTCCATTTCATGTGCTATTAGTATTGCTCACTATAATTTTTTGGGGTAGTATTTACCTGGTCAATCCTTTTTGCATCTTTTTGTTGTAAACCTTCTGTGTTTGCTTTAGATATGTCTCTTGAAAGTGGCCCCTGCTGGTATTTGCTTCTTTATCCATAATTACAAAAACTTTTACTTAAATGCATTTGATCTATTTCCATAGGTGATGATTAATAATATAGTTAGACTTATTTCTACCATTTTTTATGATTTTTTTATTTACATGGCTTTTCAAAACTCTTTTTTGCTTTATTTTGGATGTATCTATCTTTATTATTCTGTTTTTCTCTTCCAGTACTTTGGAATATTTAGATTTTATTATTTCTATAATTTCTTTACATCTTAATTTAGCTTTTCAGTTTCTTTCTTCTCCTTCTGAACAGAAGGAAATTTCCAGGCTTTACCCACAGAATCTCTTCTCCAATCTGCCATTTTATTGTCACATAGAATTTTAGTTTTACCTGTTTTGAAAGGCACAAAATCAATTGCTATTGATAATAAGTTATATACATAGATGTTACTAATACATTAGCTAATTACATTGCAAATTATGTCCCTTATATCTCATTTCTTTTTTTGAGGCTTGTTTCTTCATGCTGAAACATATAACTTCAGGACCTACTGCAACCAGAAAATCATTGGTTTTGTTCCATACCCAAGTCTTGCTAGTTTGCTGTATCCCTTGGAAGCTATTCCCACATTGTATGTTGGCATCAACTAATGAAAGAGAAGCTGCTTTCTGTCTAATGACTGCTTCTTTGTAGGTCATCTGTTTTTTTCTCTTCGTAGCATTTAGGATTTTCTCTTTATCCCTGATGTTCTAAATTTTCACTCTGGAATGCTTAGATGTGGATTTATTTTGTTTTTCTCTCTGAGCCATTGGTGTAAATATTCAGTCTGAAATCTCATGTCTTCTTTGCTCCTCAGCCCAGAAAATTCTAAGCCATTCTCAGCAGTTATTTCCCTTAATGAGGTCTCTCTGCTATTTTCTTTTCTGCTCATGGAATTACATGAGATATGTGTTTGAACTTTTTCCATTTTTCAGCGCTCTAGCTCTTAATTGTCTTTTCTACAGTTTTTAATTTTATCATTATTTATTGTTAATACAAAAATAATAAAATAATATTTTTTATATTTTTTGGTTTGTATTTATGATATAATTTTCTTTTTATTGTTATTGAAGAGTTGATATATAGAGGGGTTACAGTTACTTGAATCAGGTGATGAAGAATGATATGATTCTCTTTTACTCTCCTTTACTATGGAACATTTCCTTAGCCTTTACTTGACTTAAATGATCTTGATGCTTCCAAAGATTGATTGATTGATTGATTTGTTGATCGTGGGGCTTGAACTCTGAGCCTGGGTGCTGTCCCTCAGCTCTTCAGCTCAAGGCTAGCACTCTAACGCTTGAGCCTCAGCGCCACTCCGGTTTTCTGGTGGTTTGAGTCTCATGGATTTTTCTGCCCTGGCTGACTTTGAACACCATCCTCAGATCTCAGCCTCATGAGTAGCTAGAATTACATGTATGAACCACCAGTGCCCAGTGTTTCCAAAGATTTATAAACCAGATATTTTGTAGAATGACCCCTTAGTTTAGGTTTGTCTGATGTTTTCTCATGGATTGGTTTTAAGCCTGGCAGTATCTGCCATATTCCTCCACTTAAAAGTTATGTTTTTCCCTTTGTAGTTAGTAAGTAGCTTTTGGAGGAGATACTTTGAGATAATGAAAGTATACCATTTTTCCATCATGATTTTGCCCAATAATGTTTATATTTATCAATAGTCTTTTTTTTGTCAGTCATGGGGCTTGAACTCTGGGCCTGGGCACTGTCCCTCAGCTCTTCAGCTCAAGGCAAGAGCTACACCACATAAGCCATAGCACCACTTTTGGTTTTCTGATGGTTTATTGGAGATAAGTCTCACGGACTTTCTTGCCCCAGCTGGCTTTGAACCGTGATTCTCAGATCTCAGTCTCCTGAATAGCTAGCATCACAGGCATGAGCCACCAGTGTCTATCTCATCAATAGATTTTTTGTTATGAAATTAGTATTCCAGTATTTGACTGCTGGAGAATTTTGTATTTTCCCTAATGCCTTCTGTATATATCAGAATTTTACTGTAAGGATAAGCTGGCTCTTTTCCTCTATTATTTATTTTTATTTTAAAATTACTTCCTGTTGTTGTTGATGCCAGCTTTCTGGATATCTTATTATTTATATTTAACACTCATCTATGCTTCCATATGTCATTTGTATTGTCTGTATGTCTGTCTGTCTCTATTTATTTATTGTTGGTTGTGGGGCTTGAACCCAAGGTACTGTCCCTGAGCTTTTTCTGCACAAAGCTAGTGCTCTACTACAGCACCACTTCTGGTTTTCTGGTGTTTATTTGGAGATAAGAGTCTCATGGACTTTCCTACTGGGGCTGGCTTCAAACTGCTATCCTCAGATCTCAGCATCCTTCGTTGCTAGGATTACAGGTCTGAGCCACTAGTGCCTGTCTCATAGTGCCCAGCTTATTTATATCTTTGTAGTTAATATTACTAAGTTCTTTCCCTCCCCTTGCTTTTTTAAAAAATTAATTTAATTTTGTTGTAAAGGTGATGTTCAGAGGGGTTACAGTTGCATAAGTAATGAGTACATTTTTTTTTTTTTGGTCAGTCGTGGGGCTTGAACTCTGGGCTTGGGCACTGTCCCTGTGCTCTTCAGCTCTAAGCGAGTGCTCGACTGCCTGAACCACAGTGCCACTTCTGGTTTTCTAGTGGTTTAGTGGAAATAAGAGTCTCATGGACTTTCCTGACCTGGCTGGCTTTGAACCACGATCCTCAGATCTCAGCCTCCTGAGTAGCTAGGATTACAGGTGTGAGCTACCAGCACCCAGCTATGAATTTTTTGTTGAACATTGTTACCCCTTTCCTCATTTTTCTCCTGTCCACCGCCCCCCCCACCTCCCCAGGTTGTAGAGTTGATTTCCAACTTGGCATTTTGTGAGTATTGATACTGCATTGGTTCACCCTTTGTTCTTTGTTATTGCCTTTCCCTTCTCTAGATAAGATAAACATATGCACAAGATACAGGGTACCAGCTTTTAATGGTAGTCTTTATACAAAGACCACCTGGAAAGGAGTCTTATTTATGTAGCCTCTGGCCTGTGTGGAGGAATCCTTGACATGAGCTCCTCGCCTCACTCCCCGCTCCTCGGGACTAGAATGGAATTAAAGTGGTCTTAGTGAAAGGCCTGGGCAGTTATACAGGGGAATGAGGGAGTGTTAATGCAGATCAGATCAGCCTTGTTTACAGAGTGGCTCATGGTAAGATTGAACTGAGGGCAACTTGAGCTATAAGAAAAATGGTGCTATTAGATAAAAGGCAAAGACAAAAAGACAAAAAGCCTGAAGCTAAAATAGTGAAATAATATAGTAGAATGAGTATAAATTTTAGGATCAGACGGTCCTGCTTTGAATCCAACTTGGCCGTTTCCTGGCAAGTTAATCTTCAATTTCTCATACATGATAGATACTAATAGCACTTTGATTACAACTGGTATATACAAAACAGTGCCTAGATGTAAATATGTATGTATATATGTATACATATCTATAATATAAATCTGTGTGTGTGAGTTATGTGTGTAGAAGATTGGCCCTCCCATATACATGAGTCCTGCATTGGCAAATTCAATAAAATATAGATAGAAGTATTAAGAAAGAAATTGCATCTGTACTGAATAGGTACAGATAAATTTTGGGTTATCATTCCCTGAATAAGACAGCATAACAACTATTTGCATAAAGTCCACATTTCATTAGATAGTATGAATAATCTAGAACTGATTTGAAGTACACAGGAAGGTGTATATAGGTTACATGAAAATACTAAATTTTTTTAAGACAGGGTCTCAATATGTAGTTCAAGTTGGCCTCAAGCTCATGATTCTCCTGAGTTATAAGAGTATAGGTGTGCATCACCATGACTAATTACTGTACCATTTCATATGAAGGACTTAAGCATCTATGGATTGTGGTATTTTAGAGAGCTTTGTAGAAATAATCTCTTGTTGATACTGTGGATAAGTTGTAAACAGGTTTAACAGGTGTTTGGGTATTCCCAACAGAGCTAGTGGAAGATGAATCCTACAAGTGTTTGGGTCCTATTCACAGGCAGATTCTTCTCTGAGGGATTCTTCCTCCCTGTAGCCTGAAATTTTGATTCAATTCTTGACAATTTAAGCTCTTGTGAACAACTAATGGAGGAGGTAGGCAAGACTGAAAAATGTAGTGCTTTTGATTTACATCTTCGCTAATGATTTTGTTATGTGCAGAGGAAGACGGGAGTGCTGTGGCTGGATAGAAGATGAAGTGATAAGATTTCAGATAGGGTATTAACACCTGTAGTCACAGGGCTGCACCCCATTCTCTGCCAAAACTGGCAGGATCTAACTTAGTAAAACTAGTAGAGTTAAAAGTATGATAGGGGCATGACTTGACCCTAGTAGTAGAGTAGCTCAAGTAGTAGAGTACTGGGTTCAATCCTCAGTACTGAAAAAGGAACGTGTGAAAGGAAAGATCTATAAATTGCAGGAATTCCCCTTCAGGTATAGAAATTTAAAATCATACAAACAAGTTTTGGTGAATAAACATTAATTCTGCTGACAGTTCGATGGAAGGGTGAAGGGAGGAAGATGAAATGAATCAATATGGTAAAACAATATGAAGGTCAAAAGCAAAATCAAGTATTATTTTTACTTAATTCAAGACATCTGGTCAGCTTATCGCTGGAATGAGAGCACCATGAATGAACCAAATACTTAGCGAATTTAATTTTCATGTTAACTGTTCATCAACCTCTTTTTAGTAGATAATGGAGGAAGGTAAACTTTGCTGATATAGGTTCATCTTCTTTTATTTCTTTTCTCCTGTGTGTGAAGAGGCCAGTGAACCTTAAAATAACCAAATGGCAGAAAACCAAGGAAACAGGGACACTTAAGTACCTGGCCTAGATAATTAGTCTTTGAATAATTGAATATGGGGGTGCATTATTTTCCTCACACAAACACAATAATTAGACTGAGACATTTTGAACTGTGATGTTATAATTTTTGTGTGTAGGTGTGACGCTGGATAGTTTTGAGACAATTTAGCAACAGAAGACTTGATCCTGCCTTAACTAGACATGTGAAAATCCTGGTTCATCTTTCTGGGGACTCTAGAAGGATGAAACCATAGTTTGGAAACATGGAGTGACCCCAGGTGTTCCCTCACCTGACTAAAGAAGTCTTTTACCCATGTCTTTTTTTTTAAAAGACAGTATTACTATATAACTATATAGCTATATAGCTCAGGATAGCCTCAAAGGTAGGACACTCCTCCTCAGCCTCCCAAATGCTAGGATTAAAGGCATGTACAACCGTGTCTGCCATCCATATCCTTTTGAATGCATATAGTGTGTTGTACACAGAGAAGCTTTCAGACTCACTGTTTTGAGACATGACTGACTCACAATTATAAAACTCACAATTATAAAACTGAAAGTAAAATGATCAGCATTCTTGCTGATAATGTTATGTTTATTTATTAAAAGTCACTTACTTAACATTCAGTATATGCTCTAATTTACAGGCATAACAGTAGCATATCTTTTGCCATTCTCCAAAATAATCTGTCTTTCTCTGCAATGAAAATCCACATGTTCAGCTCCGATGTCTTTTTAAAAAATATATCATCTCAAGATCCATCTCAAGATGAAGGCAGAGAAAGACCCAAGATCACCAGACTATAGCATTTTAAAACTCTCAAATTTAAAAATTAATTTGGGGCTGGAGGTATAGCTCAGTGTTAGAGCACTTGCCTAGCATGCCTGAGGCCCTGACTTCAAAGCCTCAGCACTACTAATAAAGAATGAAACAACAAAAAAGGGTCAGAGGCCTGGCTTAGGTGTTAGATAGTCTGCCTAGTAAGTGTAAGGCTCTGGGTTTAAAGCCCATTAAAGGTAAGTTTTGATTAACAATTAAGATTTTTGTATAATGTATACAAAATAAATGTATATACAATACACAGGGTACCAAAATCAAATACATGACAACAGGTGGGAAAAACACGAAAGAAAAAAGAAATCATGTACTACATTAAAGACAACAACAACAAAGAAAAACCTCTTGTGTCTATGTCTTGGAGTTCATTTTGCTTAGCATCATCCTTTTTTTTTTTTTTGGTCCAGTCGTGGGGCCTGAACTCTGGGCCTGGGCACTGTCCCTCAGCTCTTCAGCTCAAGGCTAGCACTCTACCACTTGAGCCACAGCGCCACTTCCAGCTTTTTTTTCTGATGCTTATGTGGTGCTGAGGAATCAAACCCAGGGCCTCATGCATGCAAGGCAAGCGCTCTACCACTGAGCCACCTTCCCAGTCCCAGCATCATCCTATATGGTGATATGTACAAACTACTGAGCTGTTCTGCTCATCTGCTAAGATTGTCCTAGATGTATAATAATTATTACAAATAAAGGAAACCATGGGACCTATGTTTTTTGGGTCTGTCTTACTTCACTTAATATGATTTTTTTCAAGTGCTTCCATTTCCTACAAATGGGGTGGTGTCCATTTATCTGAATTAAGGGAGGGAAGGGGAACAAAAAAACTGGTGAGACAAAGGACAAAGGGGGAACCAGTGCAACAGTGATACTCACAAGACACTATGTTGGAAATGATCTGTACAACTTGTGAGGGGAGGGAAAGAGGGAGAAAAATGAGGTTGGGGGTACAAGAAATGTACTCACTACCTTACTTATGTAACTGTAACTCCTCTGTACAGCACCTTGACAATAAAATTAAAATTTTCATTAAAAAGTAGAATAATATTCATTAATATAACACACACATACACACACAAATTTTTTGTGTTCTGTTGAAGTTACAAGTTTAATTGTTAATGAAGGTACCATAGTGCATAACAACATCCTTATATCTTATGAAGCATGAAATGTGGATGTATGATTCTCTACTCTTACCATGGCATCTAGAGGATCCAGAGAAGGTGATACCTAAGAACACTTGAAAATAAAAAAAGAAAGAGAAGGGACCAAATAGGATTTGAACAATGCAGGTTTTCATTAATTAATAGAAAACTTCCTTAGATTTGGAGCTTGGGTGAGAATGTTTATAAAAATTAAAAGTATTCTATATTTAGAAGAAAGCATAAAATTAAAATGATCAAAAACATAACATAACCAAAACGCTTGCATTAATGCCATTGAATTTTGTTTCAAAATGGGAAACTAGGTGAAAGGCAGAAATGTCTAAAACCTTAGTGATTTCCCAATAATTCTACATTATTTTGAAATAGAGTCTAATACTTAGATTCATTCTTTTTTACTTCTTAAACACTTTGGACTCACTAGCATATTGGTACCATTTGAATATTTAATTATGATATTTAATATGTGTATATTTTATTTTTATTTTTTATTGTCAAGGTGATGTACAGAGGGGTTACAAGTACATAAGTAAGGTAATAAGTATATTTCTTGTCAAACTTGTTACCCCTTCCTTCATTTTTCTCCTCCTTTCTCCCCCAACTCCCCCCAAGTTGTACAGATCATTTCCAGAATATTGTCTTGTGAATATCACTGTTGTATTGATTTCCCCTTGTCCTTTGTCTCACCATTCTATTCTCCTTCCTTTCCCTAGTTCAGATAAACATATATACAATACCAAGGTACCAGAATCAAATACAGTGAAAACAGGGTTATACCATAGGGGGAAGAATACACAAAAGAAACAAGAAATCACAAGAGGTTTTTCTTTGTTGTTGTTTTTAATGTGCTACGTGTATATTTTAAAATATACTTTTCCAATTTTTCTTGAAAAGGGGAGCCATATCTTCAAAATTTTTCTTTTTTTATTACACAGAATCTCACAACTCACCTTGGCAGATGAGAAATCAAACACATATTAAGTGATTGCCTTTCTAATATTTTAAATGTCTTATTATTTAAAATACTTCATTTTGTTTAAAATATGTTATCTTAAGAAGTTTACTGCATTCTGAAATGTGGTTTTATCTTATCTAGGAGATCATACTTGTATAAATATCCCTCCCTAATATATACAGAGACAAAAGTAAATGTAATGTAGAAATAATGGAGAAGAGGGAAAGTCTGTCTCTTTTTTGCATTCGTGAATGAGGTGTCATAAAGAGGTGGTTATTGATGACTGCTTGTTTCCCATGTCAGAGTATACACAGAATGAAGAGTAAGAGGGCTTTGTATTTAACCTAGGAAAATTAAAACTCCTTTCAACACCTGATTTCCTTGAAGTATCTTGTTTAGAGGGTATGAAAATTCCCAGCTCTCAAAGACATTTATTTCTCTAGTACAACTACAGTACTACTGATTTCTCCTTAAACTCTGATTACAAGGGTAGTAAGAGGTGGCATTTCTATAAAATAATCCCCTTAATAAATCTAGTGTGTACCCTAGGAGTAGAAATAGGGAAGCAGAGGACACAGTTGTCCTCAGTTTCTCTAGTCTGACTCACCATTCACATTCCTCCCTCCTCTCTTTCTTTCTTTCTCTTTCTCTCCTTCCTTCCTTCCTTCCTTCCTTCCTTCCTTCCTTCCTTCCTTCCTTCCTTCCTTCCTTCCTTCCTTTCTTCCTTCCTTTCTCTCTTTCTTTCTCTCTCTCTTTGTTGACAGTCCTGGGGCTTGAACTCAGGGGCTTGAACTTGCTAGGCAGGTGCTCTGCTATTTGAGCCATATCACAGCTCAATGCTGATTTGGGAGGAGACAGGATATCAGTTACATTATCCTGAGAATGAGCTTGACTTTTAATCCCCTGATTTTTTTCTTTTATTAAACAAGAATTTTAGGGAATGTCTCTTACACCTTATAGTAGTGCTAGAATAATCCAAGTGAAGTGTTCTGTGGGCACAGGCCACAGAAATGATGGCAGATCATATTCAGACTAAAATAAACCCTCCCTTCTGTCTTTCTCCACCAGAAAAAATGCCTATCATCTTAATATCCACTACAGATAGCAGGGCAGAGTTCAGTCTTATTCAGAAACTTCTCATGGTCCTTTTGCCACCATGACCTGCTGGTCAATATCAGCTGATTGCTCTGGGCTTTAATAGAAATGTCAATCAGTAAAATCCCAAGGCTCACCATTGTCCAGATTAAGCCTTAAAATGAATGAGGTTAATAATAATATATATGTATGATCTATTGACATGATAATGTATTTTAAAGATGTGTAGGATGATACTGTAATTCTCCAGCTGCTTATTATTTTGTGCTTTTTCATGGCTTGTACCTTGTGTTATAAAGTTCGTGGCTTGTCACATCTAGTACATTAAAACCCCTTGAAGTTAGTGGACATGTCTCATGCATTTGATGTTTCTAATTATTAGGCTAATGCCTAATGAATTTAGCTGGTTGGCAACAAACACATATTGAAATATATGAGTAAACTATTCATTTTTATGCATATTTAAGTGTGAGATTCACAGCAGATCTATGAGACATAACAAGAGATGTGTGAGACACATAAGAGATGTATGACACATATCAGGGTAGTATAAGACACATGAAGAGATGCATAACACACTACAGGAGTTTTGTAAAATGCATAGAAGAGATGTAATTGTAACCCCCTATACAGTATCTTTACAATAAAAAAATACATATTAAAAAAAGAGAATGTCCTAAATGAAGTTCTTAAAGAATTGAAGTAGAATGAAAAAACAAAGAGTTTCCCAGAGTACATGAATGAGACACACAGGAGATGTGAGGCACAACAAGAGGTGTAAAACTAGACCCATAGAGGAAGAGGAGATATGTGAACATGCCAGCAGATTCTGCTTTGTGTTCCATGCTAGGCCATAAAGCCACACAGCGTTTCCTGAGTGGATGTACCTGCTTATAGTATAGAGGACTGAAGAAAGATGACTGTTTCATCCTCTTTTGCTTTCAGTTCCCTTCATATGACGTGGCAACTGTTCTGGTTTCAATAGCCTAATTGAGATACCATAATTCTTAGTAATTTTTGTGTTGTTATAACTGGTAATTCACTCTTTTACAGGAAGAATTTGTTGTTCTTTTACACACACACACACACACACACACACTCACCACCTGCCATTCTCCTGCCTACTCCTGTTACAAATGCTGTGTGCTGCCCTGGCAACTATGAAGAAGTGCTTAGGTTTGTCTGCATAAGACATTCATTATTTTTTTCCCCCAGATCATTTTTGAGGGTTGAATCATGTCAGTCCTGATACACATCCCTTGTGGGGTTCACTCTACTTATTCATCCTATGAATGAATCCCTGGTTTGTTCCATTTAAGTTCCTTTTAGAGGTCAGGCTTCAAGATGGAAGGGACAGAAGGTATGTGCTCCTTGCATACCATGTTACACAAAGTTCTCTATGCTTTATGCTTACTGTTCTGCTAGAAAAACAGAGATCTGTGTTCTACAAAACAAAATCCAGCCAGAGCAGGGCTTGTTGACTAGGATTTTCTGTAATCTAATAGAGTAAGTTTAATGACTCATGAGAGGCCTGCTGTATAGTGCAGCTCATGGCTCATGAAAAGATATACTATGTTAATTTTCTGAACTAGGTCTCTTAGGCTGAATTACATTATTTTGGTAATGCATCCCCTGAATAAACTGTTGTTATCCAGCCTCCAGCATCTCCAACTCACCAAGGGAAGGAAGGGAATCCAGGACCTTATCCACTGTAGAGGAAATTGCTTGGTGGAGGCAGAATCTTACTGCTTTGGGGAAAAATAAATATTTCTTAATGTGTACAGCACACATCCACCCTACTAATAAATGTGGATAGTAAACTCAAGGCGTCTTTTCTAGAAGGTATCAGTATTGCCCATGCATGCAGGATGAATTACAAACCATTTCATACATTGTAATGGGCCTTTTGCCCTCTTGTGCTTGGTTTGGTTTTAGCCTCTTACTGTCTTTTCCCATTCTTCTCTCCAATTGGACTGAATTACCTTCAGGACACCAAATGTCCCTCTGGGACTACTTATGCACCGGTTTTCCACATGGCATATTACTTTTCTTCTTTCTCCATCTCTCTCACTGTTAATGATGACAATGCTCTTTACAACAACCCATGATCACTATAACTAGACCCATTTCACAGATAAGTCTCCTGAGGCTTGGCAAAGTTAAAAGCTATCAAATGGCAATGAAGAGTGTAGTAGCCATGTAGTCTAACTCCAGAGCCCATTTTAGCATGTTTTAGGTCCAGAATGTTAGCTAAGCATGGTTAGATGGCCAACTCCTACTTATTTAGACATTGCTTATATCAGAAAACTCTCATGGTGGGTCATGCCCTTCTTGAGCTTTCTTGGAATGCAACTTCTATTCCTCCATTAGCAGTACTTATCTTATAGCTGTCCTTGTAATTGTGTATTTTCTGTGTCTCTCACAAGCTTAGAAGGCCCCTAATGCAGGATCTTCTCTCCTTTTTGCCACTTTATTCCCAACAGCTTGCAAGAAGCAGGTATGCAGCAGGCACTCAGTCAAATGGTTGTAGAATGAAACAGTTCTTTTGACTTAACTTCACTACACTAGAAACCCTGCCGAATTCTTTTTTTTTGTCAGGAAAATGTTAATCTCAGTCTTACTAGCTTCAAACTTCAAGTAGGAAATCATTAACAACTTCTTCTTTTGGGGGATTCTAGAATTATATGACTCAATTGAAGCTTTCTTGTGGTTAATAAGGCCTAGCCATGTGGGTCATAGTGATCACTCAATCAGGCTTTTGCTCTTCTTCCTCCATCTAATTCTCCTGCGTTGAAGAGGGAAACTAGGAAGTAGCTTGTTGCTTAACACAAAAGGGATTATCATTTCTCATTTGGCCTGTTTCCTGGATCTAACATTTAAACCAGAAGAGACAAAGGACTGTAGTCTACCCAATCCTCTTTAACTGAGAAAACTGAGGCCTAAAGAGGCTCAAATTCTTCCTCAGCTAGTAGCCAAGTCAGTTCCTTTCATTTAAATGACAAACTTACTGATACATTAAAAAACTTTTTTTTATTATAGGGTTTTGAACTAAGAAGCTAGTACTCATATGTAAGCATTCTACCATCTATTCCTGAACTTTTTTTGCTTTTATTATTTTTCAGATATGCTTTCATGCCTTTTCTTGGTGGCCTTGGACCAAGATCCTCCTATCTCCATCTTCCTCATAGCTGAGATTATACATGTGTACTACATTTTTTTTAACCTCCACATTTATAAGAATAAATGTATTATCTCTAAAGAAACACATAACCATTTTTTGTGATTCATCTGACATCAGCAATGCAGAAACAAGAGTTTTTAAAAAAACTTTTTAGAATTCCATTGTGTATATATACACCACCTTTTCTTGATCCATTCATCTACTAAGGGGCATTCAGGTTGATTCCATATCTCATTACCCCATTCATAAGGAAATGGAAAGATTTGGAAAAATTACATTAAGTGAAAAAAGCTATCTCAAAGAAACATAGGCTGCATGGTTCCCCCCATTTGTAATATCTAGAATATGTCTAGGATATTCTTAGCAGAGGATCACAATGGCTCAATAGCAATATGGATATGTCCATATAAAATGATTATCAAAATGAACTCCAAGAAATGGAATCAAGCAGTTATTTCTTCCTTCTTCATTCCATCCTTCCTTCCTTCCCTCTTTCCTTCCTTCCTTCCTTCCTTCCTTCCTTCCTTCTTTCCTTCCTTCCTTCCCTCCTTCCCTTCTTCCTTCCCTCCTTCCCTCCTTCCTTCCTTCCTTCCTTCCTTTGTTTCCTTCCTTCCTTCCTTTGTTTCCTTCCTTCCTTCCTTCCTTCGTTTCCTTCCTTCCTCTCCTTCCCACCCTCCCTCCCTCCCCCCACTCTCTTTTCCTTTTGGTTTGTTCTTTGTCACTGTTTTTGATTTCTTTACTCTTTGCCTTGTGTAGGAGTTTATCTGATTTGGGGAAGGGTAGGTTAATCACAGAAATGGTGGGACAAAGGATGAACCAAAGCAACAGTATACTCACTAGACACTATGTTAGAGGAAGTGGCACTATGGCTCAAGTGGTAGAGCACTAGCCTTGAGCTGAAGAGCTGAGGGACAGTGCCCAGGGTCAGAGTTCAAGCCCCACAACTAAACAAAACAAAACAAAAGACACTATGTTAGCAATGAACTATACAACTTGGCAAGTACAGAAGTTGGGGAAGGGGGAAGTGTGAGAAAATGAGGGAGGGGTAACACTGTTTAAAAAGAAATGTACAGCTGGGCACTGGTGGCTCATGACTGTAATGCTAGCTACTCAAGAGGCTGAGAGCTGAAGATTGCGGTTCAAAGCCAGCCTGGGCAGGAAAGTCCATAAGACTCTTAACTCCAATAAACCACTTGAAAACTGGAAGGGGCACTGTGGCTTCAGCGGTAGAGCACTCGCCTCGCCTTGAGCTGAAGAGTGCAAGGACTGTACCCAGGCCCAGAGTTCAAGCCCCACAACTGACCTCCTCCACCCCCCCCACCAAAAGAAAAGAAATGTACTCATTACCTTACCTATGCAACTGTAATCTCTCTGTACATCACTTTTACAATAAAATAAAAAAAATTGTTGAAGGCTAACATACATTCTGAAAACTGTGTAGTCCTTGACGATTTTTTTTTTTTTTCCGGTCATGAGGCCTGAACTCTGGGCCTGGGCGCTGTCCCTCAGCTCTTCAGCTCAAGGCTAGCACTCTACCACTTGAGCCACTGTGCCACTTCTGGCTTTTTCTGCTTATTTGGTGCTGAGGAATTGAGCCCAGGGCCTCATGCATACAAGGCAAGTACTCTACCACTGAGCCCCCTTCCCAGCCCCCTTGATGATTTTTCATAAAGTGAACATACTCCTGCAACCAAGGTGAGAAAAAAAGGACATTTACAATGGAAGTTTTGGGCGTAATTACAATTTTTATACAATAGTTTTGCCTAAGTGTGTTCTATAAAACATAGTACAAGCCAGACACTGGTAGCTCATGCCTGTAATCCTACCTACTCAAAGGGTGAGACCTGAGGATTGCAGTTTAAAGTCAGGCAGGAAAGCCCATGAGACTCTTATCTCCAACTAACCATCAGAAAACCAGAAGTGGAGCTGTGGCTCAAAATGGTAGAATACTTGCCTTGAGAGAAAAAGCTTAAGGACAGAACCCAGACCCTGAGTTCAAGCCCCACACCTGAAAAAAAAAAGCCCAAAACAACAACTAAAAAAAAACATATCACAGGCTTATACTAATAGGAGGTCCTTGCAAGAAGAAGAATGGGGAGTATCTTAATTGCCTTGATGGTGTTAGGCTGGAGTAGAGTAGGTACTTTTAGAGAAATGTATTTCCCACAGTTCTTGTGGCTAAGAAGTCCAGTATCAAAGCTGTGAAATCCATCAAGAGTCTACTTGCTATGCATTCATAGCAGAAACAGAAAAAGTTCTACCTAACCCACACCTGTGATAAAAACATTAATCCATGCTCCCCTAACGACCTAATCAACTCTTATTAGACCATATCTTTACATTCCTTTTGCACTGGGGATTAATATTTTAGGGTTATAATCCATTCATAGTAAAAAGGAAATTTTGAGATGACAATTTTGTTTTTATGTGAAACTCTCAGAATACTATCAGACAGTATTTAAAGTCTTTCTCTCTTTACTTTTGTATACTGAAGTTGCTTCTTACTTATCAATAAACTCAGTGAGTCATTAGGCTGATATTGTAAAGTCATAAAAAGGAAGATTTGTATAAGTCTGACCCATATTCTATAGTGCCCAAATATCCACTTAGCTTTTAAAAAAATGAATTACCACATGGGATGTGTTTGTAAACATATGTGTGTACTTCTGTCTTTTTAAAGGAAAGTAAAATCTTATCTCTTGTCAGATTCATAAGAGTCATTATGGAGTTCATTCTGTGTTTTTATTTACTCTTTTTGGCCAATTTGGGAATGTATTTGAATGGATTGAGTAACAGTAAGATGTGTGGCTAAAGAGCTGACCTGACCTTGTATATTTGACCTACTTCATTGGCACTAGGTTTAAACACCTCAGTCAACATGACCTCACAAAGGCTTCTGTTCCCAATGTTGCCATTGCCTATAACTTTGGAGAAATTATTTAACGAGAAATATTTTCTTCATTCAAGTTTTATCACATAGTAATAATGAACATCTGGGGGAACCAAACTTTTGCTTAAAATTAGATCAGACTGTTATCTTTATTTGTAAGGCACATTTTTGTCATATAATTCAATTAATAAGAATAGTAACTGGCCAATTTCTTAGTTTGTCTCTAAATTCCACTGGAATTTCTTTTCTTTTCTTTTTTAAGAGCTAGGAGAAAACCCAGAGTTTCATTCATGCTAAGCATGCTCTATATCACTGAGCTATTCCACAGCCAAGCCTGACAGATTTTAAATAACATCTAATGTCCAAAGAAAGCTCCTCTTCCCCCTATTTTCTATCTCCATTCAAGGATAAAATTCATCTGATTCTTTAGAGCAATGGCTCAAGTAACCTGAGTGTAGGTTAACTTTGTTTCTGTGTCTAGAATAACCCCTTCAGCCAGCAAGGTATGAATTGACTTAATTAACACATGCTGTGCCTTTTCCCAGGCCAAGCAGGGCTCAATTACGGTCTATAGCTAATTTTATCTTTTTTTTTCTCTTTGTATCTCATTCTACTTCCCCTCAGCTCCCCCCCCAGCCTTATCTGCTAATAGGAGAAGAGCTACAGCATGATAAAATTAAATAGAATGCCATAGAAAGGCTGAGGAATTTGAAAGGAGCCTCAACTTGCACAAGGAAGAAGGAAAACCCGGCCTCTGCCCTTGGCAGTGAGAAAGTTGTATGCCAAGTACATGTGGCTTATTTTGTTTGCTCTTATTGAGCACTATAGCCAAGTAGGATCAATAGGAAGGGTACACATTCCCCAGTAAAAGAAAATGTCACCATCCTGTTGACGCCACTAAAGCCTGTAAGGGACTATTAATTTTGTTGTTCATTTAGGCATGCATGGTTGCCACAGCAACACCAATCTCATAGTTCCTTCAAGCCCTCTGTGCACTGAACATCTGTTGAGAGTTCTCTGAAGGTGTCATACAGTCTCTCCTCCCTGTTACAGATTGAACCCTTTGCTTGCTCTCCTTTATGAGATGAATATTTATTATGGAGCCTGAGAGAGGGAGGAGATACTTTGATGGAACCAATCAAAGGAAAAAAACTCTATGAAAATGAAAGCTTTTGTTTCCCGTGGGCTGTTGTAGAGGACCTTAGAATTGGTGGCTTGAAAGTTAGATGATTATTAAAAATCTTGGTCAGCTGAAATGTGAATAAGTCCTTGGCAAAGTTCACAGCCAATCTTTTATGCAGGGTGGCCAGAACAGCAAGTGTTCTGATTAAAGCCAAAATTGCAAATTCTAGCTCAAACTCCCAGTGGTATGCAGTAACAGGGTGCAATATCTTGCCAACTACTTTTCATAATACAAGACCTTTTCCTTAAGAACTATATAGGTTTCAGAACGTTCCTTCCTTCCCTCCCTCCCTCCCTCCTTCCCTCCCTCTCTCCTTTCCTTCCTTCCTTCCTTCCTTCCTTCCTTCCTT
>NW_012267322.1:7162037-7217566 GCF_000151885.1 Dipodomys ordii | reverse complement strand
TTCCTTCCTTCCTTCCTTCCTTCCTTCCTTCCTTCCCTTCCTTCCTTCCCTTCCTTCCCTTCCTTCCTTCCCTTCCTTCCTTCTTTCTTCGTTCTTTTTCTTTTCTCCCTTTCCCTTCCCCCTGCCTCTATTCTTTCATCTTTTTTCCTCTCTGTTTCTCTCTTAGATAGGATCTCAATATGCGTAGCCCAGGCTAGCATGGATTTCATGACCTTCTATCCTCAGTCTCCCAAGTGCTGAGATTCTAGGCATGTACAATACCACCATGCCTGGTGCCAAAATGTTTCTTAACATGAAAAGGACATGTATTCTATTTTTCCCTCTGGCCAGGAGATGATAAAGTTTGCATGTTTTTGAAAGCCTTTATTGGTATTTATAGACAACTATTGTTGAAGGCATTCTTCAGTATGAGTTTGTGGCATAGATCTTGTCCCAATTTATTTCATTTATACACTCAGAACTAGAGAAGGGCTACAGTTTATAACTGCATTACATACTAGCCATGTGAAAGGGTCTGAGACTGGACAGGCTGTCTTTTATGGCCATCAAGAGAAGACATTGCAAATTCTTGTAGAATCCTTAGTTGAAACTTAGATGTAAATATTAGGGCATCTGACAAAGTACGTTTATCAAAACATCATTACAGTTGCCTCCCTCTTCTGTCATTACTCTGATCAGGATGATCAAGAACAGATTTTTATATTCATTTTTTTCATAGAAGCTTACTCATTCTTCTTCAAAATTCTCTTACCTAATGATACCTATTGTTCAATCATAAGTAATATTTAACAGTACAATCTTTTACTTGCAGTAAATTATCTTTGAGAAGGATTCAACTTGAGGATTTTCTGTTGATCAAGATTGTCATTCCTCTCCTCAGTTTGGCAAAGAAATTTCTAGACTGGATAATGTGCTTAGGCAAGAAGGTTGAGATTGAATTACCTGGGCCTCCACAAAACAATGAGTATGTTCTCTTTGCAAATCACGTGGATTTCCTGGACCAATGTTTTCCTCTAAGACTCCCTTATTCTCCTATTTGTACAAGTCTTTTTTTCATTCCCCCTACCCTATTCTACTGACATAGAACTTTTCGTTTCATTTCATTTTTTTAAATCTAGGATTATAAGATCATAGTACTTCTCACTTTCTCTTGAACATTTCTGTCCTCAAAACTTGGGAAAACTTGATTATGTTCATATTATCTACTTTTAAAAGCTGCATACAGGGCTGGGATGTAGCTCAGTGGCAAAGCGCTTGCCTAGCAAGTGCAACGTCCTGGGTTCGATCCCCAGTGCCAAAAAAGAAAAGAGAAAAAAATACAGTTAAAAGCTGCATACATGGACACATTCACAGCAGAGCATGAGCCAAATATTTTATTATATACAATTTATTATATGTGTGGTTTTGATAAAACAGCTTTTACATTTTTTTCTAGTTCTAGCTCTGATTTTGATTTATGAACTGATCCTTGATAAATCTTTGAATTTGACTAGGTCTCAGATTCTTCATGTATGAGAATAGTATTGTCTTACAACTTCTTGAGCTTCTTGTAAAGATTAATTAGATGATGCATATAGAGGTTCTTTGGAAAATGGGAGCTACCCACTACAAAAATGTTCATTTCTCAGCACCAAACCAATTTCACTTCTAGAAACCTATACTACAGAAATACTCATGCAAGTCCATATAATAACATTGGTTAATTGGAGCATTATAATTGAAAATATGGAAGTAATCTTATTTTCCCATAAGTTGGAAGAAAGTTAAGTAAATATCTATACAGTGGAATGCACTGTAAGCAAAGTTGATATGTTCTGCAATTACAAGGAAATACCTTCAAGACATATGGTAAATGGAAAAACATTTCATAAAACAGCATATAGTGTATAATCCCATTTATGCTAACAAAAAACCTACACAAAAATAAAACAAAACCACATCTATATATGTAAATGCTTTTGAATGTCAATTTACAAAATCCCTTGTCACTGAGCCACCTCTTCCTATAATATTACGTAGTGCAGACAATAGAGATTAAGAAATTAGTTTTGGTAGCTAGAGTGTCACTCAGTGGTAAAACATTTGCTTAGTATGCGTAAGCCCTGGGATCAATCAGCATTGAAAAAAAAAAAAACATGTTCTTGAGTCTTTATTATTGGCTTCGAATCTTAGTGATATACTCCATGTTGAAGATGCACATTTTTTCTGGGCTTCATTTTCTCACCTCTAAAATGGATCAAGCATTTTTTACCCGACTTTAATGATTTTGAATGTGTAGAAACAACTGTAGAATAATACATTTGATTATTTGGAGACACAGATGGAATTAAGTGCACTTGTGAAGTTAGAATATATTATATTCTAGTATTTTGGGTTTTATAATCTTATTTCCCATTTCAGCTGTGACTTTTGATTTAGAAACTGCATTCTAGTTTCTTGGTATCTCCTATGGTGGCCAATATAGTGCTAGCACACAGAAGTTCCTGAAGGAGCTTTAAAAAAGAAATGACTTTTTATCTATCAAAAATGTAAGATCTTTAATTTTTTCTATTAAGTTATTCATCTATTAATGTGTCAAACATTATTTATCAATTCAACAGTTGTTGACTAGCCATTATAGACCAAGAATAATAGGTGTTGGTACAGAGTGGTGGTAAAAGATACATATATGTCTAATTAGGTATAGTCCCTCTGTTTCTCTGTTTGAACTAGTACAAAGTTTGGTACATGTTCTTGAGTAGATTCATACTGTCATTCACAATCCTACTTTGAAGAACACTCATCAGTCAATGAAGTAAGAAAGGAAGCCAAAGGGCCTTAGGAAAGCTGATGGAGCATGTGATTCTGAATGCCACAGACCCCAAACATCCTACCCTCTGACAGAATGACCAATGATCTGTCACAAGGGCTAGTTTATACAGATGTGTGATCTCCTCTGTCATCTTCTGCCTAATGCTAAGGCATGATCTCATCACTTACTTGAGTTGGAAATTTAGCCCCACCACCTGGCTGGTTGATAGCCTTGGGCAAAATAACTACCGCTTTTATTTATTTATTTATTTATTGTCAGTTGTGGGGCTTGAGCTCAGGGCTCAGGCGCTGTCCCTGAGCCTCTTTGTACTCAAAACTAGTGCTCTACAGCTTGAGCCACATCTCCACATCCAGTTTTTGAGTGGTTAATTGGAGATAAAAGAGTTTCATGGGGACTTTTCTTCCCAGACTGGCTTCGAACCATGATCTTAGCCTCCCAAGTAGCTACCTCTTTGCCTCTTCATTCTCATTTGTAAAGTACAACTAACCTTGGGTTGTTCTGTTGATGAAGAGAGATAATATACTTAAAGTATTTAGTATACTGTGTAAAAACACCAGCAAAGAGTAGCAATTACTATTTTAATCTTATCTTACTGTAATGGCAATGTATTTAATAACATTTAATAGCATTGCACTGTATTATATTGTGTGTGGCAGAGGGTACCAGGGTTTGAACTCAGGACCTTGTGTTTGCTAGGCAACCTCTCTATCATTTGAGTCAGACCTCAAGCCCATTTTGTTTTAGATTATTTTTCAGGTGGTATCTTTTTTTTTTTTTCGGTCTGTGTCCAGCGTGAGACTGAGATCCTCCTATGTGGAGGATTTTCTTGAAGGCATCCCATGTGACTGAGACTACAGACCATAGGCATGTATACCATGCCTTGCTTATTTGTTGAGGAGTCTCATGAACAATTTTCCTAGGCTGATATCAAGTTGGGGTCCTACCAGTCCCCACAGTGAGTATATTATGGTCATGTCACTGCACCAGGCTGTACTGTATTCTTGGAAATCACTGGGTAGGCTTAAGCGTTCTCACCACAAAAATGAAAGCATGTGACATATTAGCTTGACTTAGTCCTTCCACAATGTTTATTTCAAAAGAATATGCTATACGTGACTCAAATAAACAACATTTGTTTGTTAAAAATAAAATTAGTCATGTGAAGATGTGAAGTAGTCAAATCTCCAGTATGGAGGTCCATGAGACCAATAAAGAGGATCAGAGGACCAGAGGAACTGAAATTGACACAGATCAAAGAAGTGAAAGCTGCTAGGAGTCAGAATTCAGAATTCATTCATTCATTGACTCTTCTGGCCATCCAGCTCATAAACATTTGTGAAGCACAAACTATATACTAGGAGCTTTTCTAGTTATTGTGTGTGTGTAATGACTACAATATCCTTGTCCTCATAAAGCTTTTATTTTTCAATAGCAGAAGCTGGACTATCTGCTTCTCCTCTTATCACATGAAGGAACCCTTGCTACATTATTCCAAATGCTGATCCCTGCACTGTGATTTTATATGAATAGGAAAACATATTAATCACCAGGAGGAACCCTTTCTACTCTTGGGCAATGAGATATTTCTTTTAAAGTACCTATATAACCTTACAATGCAAATAATACTGAACTCTGAATAAAGTTAAGAAGAAGGATCCTAGGGGCCAGAGAGACACAAATTTTGATAAACACAACTCAAGACTGGAAGAGTAGTGAGAAACTTCCACAATCCTGGAATGAAAACATCCAAAAATCTGTCAGAGGGTATTTCTGGCAGTATATTGAGGAAGAATCATGAAGCGTAAGAAGGGGGACTCCTGACCCCATACCAAAAAGAGCCAATGTTTTCCTATGTGGCTTTTCTCTCAGCCCAGACTGTCTAGCTCATTATATCCCACACTCTGCTAGCTCTGCTGTCTCTGTTCCCTGGGAAGGAGGTAAACCTTCCCTTCAGGGAGGTCAGGGAGGATTGCAATGCTTTGCTTCATGTAGACCCCAGGGAAAAAGCCTTTACTCTCCTGCTGTGTGGATAGATTGAGGAACCCCCCAAGGTGTGGCAGCAGATCAACCAAGCCAACCTTCCAGAGTTAGACCAAGGACTTGCTTTTTATCTGAACTCAATTTCAATTCCAGTAATTCTTATTTGAATTTAATTTCTGTGGATATTTTTGTTCAGTTGATCCATCTAGCAAGATTCATAATTCAAAGGGCTGTGGGCTTTACTCAAGTGGCAAAACACTTGCCTCACATGCAACAGAGCTAGCTTTGGGTTCAGTCCCCTATACTGCGAAAAATAAATATATCAATAAATTAGGACTCAAAGGTTTATGGTCCTTGGCTAAGGCTCTGGCTTCAGAAAATCAAATGACCAGACATAGTCAAGTAGTTGCTAAAAGCAGTCAACTAAACACAAAGCTATCAGGTTTTGTTCAATGGTCATCATACTAACACATTTTTAGTAGCAAGAGGAAAATCTGTTCAAAATTTGCACAAAAAGAGATGAAGTTAGATATGACAACTGAAAGTGTATAGTGTATAGATCATATAGTACAGGCCTCTGGAAAAAAATAGAGTTTTTAAGGCTTCCCTCTTATTTTGTTTAAATAATGCCTGCCTGAGCACAGCTATGTTGGAGTGGTTTTAAGCCTGTATGTGCCTGAAGGTGATATCAGCCTGGCTCCTTAGAGATTTTAAGAGGCTAACTCTTCCTGGGTTTTATTTGGTAGTGAAATCATCTGTGGTAGTTTTGGTTTTCCTTATATTATGAGCTGGGGGAGCCAGCCAGGAGGCTACTGTCTCCTGTTTTTCTATGTGGCCATTATCCATACTCCATTCAGACCACATTTGTGACCACTGAATCTTAAATGACCCCCCAGAGACTACTCATGTGGTCATCTGAGGGGAGGGAAGCAACACTGACCAAAATCATTCTTCTGAAAGCCTGCATACTTCCAAGGTGAAGTGACCTCTGGCAGAATGCCATCTCGCCTATATTTAGGTTTGTGTCCCTTTTCACTGAACTACTTTTTATTCTACCATGTAATGTAAGGTTCGAGATGAAGATGATATGTTCTAGACCAGAAATGTCTGATTTCAACTCGTGTTACTGTTGACAGTAACAGGTTATTGAGCATGGAACCCAGCATTGTGAAAAGATGCTAGATTGATGGGTCCAGAGACATAGATCTGACCCAGGCCTCACTTCTACATGGATGCATGATGTTGGGACAGTCACTTAAGCCCAAATCATAGAATACAAGACATGGAGGCAACTGTTTGATTCAATAACCTCATTTTACAAATGAAATTGGACCTCAGAGAGAGGGAAAGGCTCTTCCTGAAGTCCCCAAGAAGCCTGTGTCTAGCCAGGATGACCCAGCACCACTCTCTTGACTTCTAGCCCAGTATTTCCCATCATTACTTTGGAGACAAAACTCTTGCCAAGTGTCCTAAGCTTTGCTGAAGACCTGAGGACTTTCTGATCGACAAGAGAATGATTCCCTAACACATTGTCTTGGAATTGTGGTCATGCCAGTAGCAGTCACTGGATTTTTGGTATATCATGATTAGTTTAAATATCAGAAGCATGCTACTGCATGATGGAAAGACTTGGAATATATCATATTAAGTTAAGTAAGCCAGACCCAAAGAAATATAGGTCCCATGGTTTCCCTTATTTATAATAACTAGGATAATCTTATCAGATAAGCAGAAAAGCTCAAAAGATATGTATATATGACATATAAGAGGATGCTAAGCGAAATGAACCCCAAGATATGGACACAAGAGGTTTTTCTTTGTCATTGTTGTTTTTAATGTACTATGTGATTTTTTTTGTTTCTTTTGTATGTTCTTCCCTCTATGGTATATCCCCTGTTGTCATTGTATTTGAAATTGGTACCTTGCATCTAGTGTATACATTTATCTAATTTGGGGAGGGGAAGGGGAATAACAAAATGCTGAAACAAGGATGACTCATTGCAACAATGATACAAGATGCTATGTTGGAAATGAACTTTACAACTTGGGTGGGGGGAATTGTGTAGGTGGGGAGGGAAGAGATAGTAGGAGAAACAAAGGAAGGGGTAATAATGTTCGACAAGATCTGTACTCATTACCTTACTCATGTAACTGTAACCCCTCTGTACAGCATCTTCACAATAAAAAAATAAAGTGCTACTGCATGAAAGACTGGGGATGTAGTTCAGTACAAGAGTTTAGACCCTGCATTGCATGTACAGACCCTGGGTTTGAGTCCCAACATCATTAAAACAAAACAAATCAAAAGAGAGCTACTCCAAGCTATTGCATCCATGACCCTTGTAAGTTTACTCCAGGCTAACAAGACAAAGTTGGGCAGGTTATTTCTTTTTCTTTTCCTTTTCTTTACTTCTTTTTCTTCTTTTTTGGTAGTACTGGAATTTGAACTCAGGGCCATGCACTGGCTAGGCAGGCATTCTACCACTTGTTCCACAGCCCAGTCCTTTTTGCTTTTGTTATTTTTCAAACAGGACCTCATATTTTGTTATAAATCCTTCTATCTATGCCTCCCACAGAGCAGGAATAGCAGGCTGTGTTCAGCTATTGATTGAGACTTGGGCACATTCTTAAAGTCCAATGGCTTAATAATTTACTTACTTTTCTTTTCTTGGCTCCTGTCAGAAAAACTTGGAGTAACATTAGCTTTGTCTGACTGTGGAAGTCTTCTTTTGAACTCTCATTATAGGCCTGTATTATTCCTTTCTCTCCTCTGATTTCCACTCAGATTCCAAGATTGTAGGTTTCCTTATAATCCATTCTTGGGTATGTGGATTTGACTTCAAGTTCCTTTGTTTTGTACCCTAGCCACAGCACCTACTCAACAAATCTAGTCTGCTGTTTATTATTCTAAACATATAATTCCTGACTTCTATCTCATTATTACATATATTTTATGCATATATTAGGTTAATCTTGACTGTCAACTTGATTGGATTGAAATGCCTAGGAGATTAGTGAAGTCCACTTCTCAGTGTATCTTTGAGGACATTTCCAGAATTAATTAAGAGAGGAAGACTTTCCCTGAATGTAACTTCATCTAATAGGTTAGGAGCCTGGATGTGACAAAATGGAATTGAAAGGGAATCTCCTGAACACAGGCATTCTTCCTGTTTCCTGGCATCAGATGAACTACTTTTGTGTACCATATGCTTAGAGCAATGAATCAACTGACTAGGTGGGAAACCTCTGGAACTGTGAGTCAAAATAAATGCATCTTCCTTAAAGTTGTTTTTTCAGGTATTCATCATATCAATGAAAAGTCTGACTAATGTAATACCTCTCCATTGCTTCCTGACCAGTCCTCACAGAGTATCACCATTTCTACAGAACTCACAATGGCTCCCTCTACTCAGAGTGGTCCCTTGTTCCTTAGAGCTTCCAAGCACATATGAATTATTTTTTTGGGGGGGGGGGTCCCGTCATGGAGCCTGAACTCTGGGCCTGGGCACTGTCGCTCAGCTCTTCAGCTCAAGGCTAGTGCTCTACCACTTGAGCCACAGCACTACTTCCGGCTTTTTTCTTTTTGCTTATATGGTGCTGAGGAATTGAATCCAGGGCCTCATACATGCAAGGCAAGCGTTCCACCACTGAGCCACCTTCCCAGCCCCGCACATATGAATTTTAACTGATGTTGCTCTATGTCTTTAGTGGCTTTATCTCTTAAATCAAGTTCCTTCAGAACCACCTGCTGAACATTTTTGTATCCTCTAAAGTATCAGTGGGATGTCATGCAGGATTTATTGCATCAAACTGGGTCTCAGGAATGCTGGTTCCTTCATTGTGTTTGTAATGTTATAAGGAACATAATGTAACTAATTATTATGGAACTAATTACTATGATGAGGAAGATACATGAATCCATGTGTGAAGAAACCTAGCAGTGAGAGATGGGTCTTAGAAAAAGTGACAATTCCCTTTCATTTCAACTTCCTTAGTAACAAAAGGGTAAAAGCAGATAAAAAATTATTAGTCCGTTGCAAGAGCCAATAGACCTGCTTCAACAGCTGTTGGATAGTTGGTAGGGCTGAAGGGACTTGAGTGTTTATAAAAAGGCTATTCCATCATTATCCAAACTTCTTAATCCTCAGGTATCATTGTGCATCCTTGGTGAATCAGTTAGTCAAGTATCTTTCTCTGGTTACAACCATATTGAGGTTTCTTAAAGCCTTCAATTTTTGGGAAAATATTTATACTTTTAGAAATCCATTGAAACACATTTTAAAAATTAAAGTAAATTAAAATTAATTTTGCTGCTGAAATAAGGATACAGGATGTCCCATTGTAACAATGAGATGTACAAAACAGTATGTTGAAAACAAACTTTACAACTTTGTGGGGGGGGGAAGGAGTGGGGATGGGAAAGGGGAAGGAGGAGTTGGGGAGGTGGGGAGTAAAGAGATGGTAGGGGAAAAACAGAGGAGGGTGTAACAATGCTTGATAAGGAATGGACTTGCTCAGGCAACTGTAATCCCTCTGTACAGTATCTTTATAATAAAATATATATATTAAGAAGAAAACTTAATTTTACTTTCTTTTTTTCTGTTGGAAGGAACTAATGATCCAAAATGGACAAGCTAAACTATTAGCACTTTTAAAATGCAAATAACATTGCAAGCCATCAAAAGGCATGATGAGTGAGAGCCCTGGAGTTTTTGCTCACCCACTCATTTACTCAATCAGCAAATGCAACTTGTGCAGTTTGATTTCTACATGAATTGTGTTCAGGAGGGAACACAGCTTTGTTAATTTGTTTATGCAAAAATGTCTATAGCCCTCTGCTAGAGCCTTACACTTCTGAAATTCTGTCAGTCAAAATAGTGGTCAGAAGTAGTTTGTCTTCACAAATCATAATCAGTCTTTTCTAAGGTCAAGTTCTCCACAAAAAAAATGTTATCCCCTAATTCAGGAAAAAAATGAGAAGTATACCAAGGTTAATCCTCAAAACCCTTAAATATCCTTTCCTCCTCCATTTTCTGTTTGCTTTTAAAAGTTTGTATTCATGGACAATACGTGAGCCCTTCTTTGGCTAATTAAAACACATGTAAACTAAAATGATCAAGCTAGTAATTTAGTGGGTAATGATTACATTTTGTTTTCCAGATTATGAGTTCAGTTCTTCTTCAATCTCTTTCTTTTTCTCTCTCTTCTCTCCTTTCCTTCCCCCCTCTTCCAAAGATTAAAGCAACCTGAATTGACAATAGCATCTTGTGAAAGAAGGTGGGGAAGAAGCAGCTGTGGTTTTAGTAAATAATGCACTTTGATGTCTCCAACTTGAAATCCATATTTTGAGAGCCTGGATGGATCTAAATAATATTTGAAATAAAAATTTAAGCTCCAAAGCTGCAATCATTTGCAGGGAAAACTGCCTGTGAGTAGTAGATATTGACATATATCTTGCACTCTGTGTGTTTCCATTCTTCTCTTTGATGCTTATGTGGCTATACACCACATGATTGTGGTGGGCCCACTTTGCTTTTGGCTGCTGTCCACAAAGTTATTAATAGCTCTTAACCTTGGCTTGAGGCTTTGGGCAGTTCATTTATTTTGCATAAGAAAAGGTAGGAGAAAAAAGGACTTTCCAGGAACCCCTATTTTCTGTAAGGCTATGGAAGCATTTAAGAACTCCATGTTTGAGCATCAAAAATACCTGTAAGATCTAATTAGGATTCAGGATCAATGTCTTGAGCTGGAATATGTTGGTCTCATTATCTGACTTTCACATACAAATGCTGTGGGTGCTTTTGAGAAGTTTCACTGATCTTTGACCATCTTCTCAGGCTCCTAGGCAGCAAGACGCTTTGAAATTCAACAAATGTCAAAATCCAAGAATAACTTTCGGAGATTACTTTTCTGCTAAAATCTCAAGGCAAAATTCCTTTTGTTCTGGTTTGGTGCTCCCTAAGGCATATAGGATTTTTATATCAAACTGGATCTCAGGAGCTCTGGTTTCTTCTTCTGCTACACTGTGTTTGTGATGTCATGAGTGGTTACTAAATGGAGCTAATTATCATGATGAGGGAGTTGCATGAGTTCAGGTGTGGAGAAAGACAGCAGTGAGAGTTGGCTCTTTGAGAAAAAGAGACAAATCTCTTTTTAATATCCTTAGTAACAAAAAGGTGAAATAGAAAATAAAAAGGGAATATAAATGTGGTAACTGAAAATTAGCTTTTGAATATAATGTTTTTTTATAGTTTGCATGACATATTGAAGAGTCTTCTATTTTATTAAAATTGTTTTTGGTCACATATCTTGTAGGAATATTAAAATTAAATTTTATGTTTTTCATTTAAAAAATAAAATATAGCTTGATAGTAGAAGATAATAGCATATCATGAAATCCAAGGAGAATAGAAAAATTGCTTTCCCTTTGGTCTTGGGGGTCAAACCCAGGGCCTTGCACATGTTAGACAGGTGTACCACCACTGAACTACATCCTCAGCCCAGAAAAATCTTTTCAGTGATACTCTGTTTTTTCCCATTTATTGGGAAGGTTGAGGGAGAGAAGCCTACTGCAATCTGCAAAACACTACAATAATAATAAACAGCCAAGCTAACAATGCAGGCTAGCTTTCTCATATTTGTCAAGCTAGGGAAATGAGACTGCAAAAATCTCCAGGGAATTCTTTCTATCTCCTTTATGTTAATGAAGTACTATACTTTTTTGTTTTTTCCTTATGAATAAGGGTGGTAGGAAGGAGGACTTGGGTGAAGTGATTCCCAATCCCCTTGGAATGATCAGTGTCATTTCTGTTTGTTTGGCAGGTTTGTCTTTTCTTAGAAAGGGCCCAGAACCAACAGATTGAAGTAGTCTGTGTGGCAGCTGGTGATAGAGGGAACACTCAGGGTGGAAAGTTGAGTGCCCTGGATTGCTGGACTCTGAGAAACCTGAGTTCAAGTTTCTCTCCTCTTCACTAAAGATTTAAACTGCTCTGCATTCTCATTTTGTTAGTTAAATGAAATTATTATAACAATAACTATATTGGGCATGAAATATATTTTAGGCAGTCTGAATATATAAGAGATACAACTTTATTATTTAAGAGTCTATGCCAGCACAAAGATATTTATTTTCTTGTCCTCTGGTACCCTTCATAGCTACTCAGGGTGCAAGAGGGCACTTTCTTTGGTGAGATTGGTATTGGCAGCCAGATCTCCATAGCACTAATTTGGGGAAAAGAACATTGTGTCCAGAGATAGTATACAGTTTCTTCAGGGTCAAGTACAAACTCCGTAGTCTGAGATTTGGGGCCTTATTCTTCCAAAGCTATGTCACCTACTCTCCCTTACTTTATGAGTGAACCTTTTGTCTTGGTCAAATCTGATTTGTTGCTGGATGTACCTTTGGCCTTCTTTGCAATTGTTTCCTGTTCTTTTATCCAATCAATTCTACCTACTCCTTGGTTTATCATGATCTATTATAAATGCTATTTATAATGGAGAATAAATAAATAGCTATTATTGTATAGGTAAATAAATATTGTTCAAATTGCTTACTGTACAAAGACTTCTGGCCAGAACAGGTGACATGGGTATAAATCTAGCCAAGTCATATGTCCTGCTGATAAGCTATCTGCTTGGAGGAATGACACATTTTCCTAATTAGAAAAAGGCACTAGAGAGGGTAGGCTGGCATCTCATGTATTGTTGTTAACTTTCATCTATTTTGCCTTATGTTTTCTAGAGATTATAAACTCTTTGAGGACTCAGGATTTGAGGTTTTGGTAGGTATCGCAATGCAATAATACAAAGCTATTATCAAGAAAGTATTGGACTTTAAGTAAGAGATTATACTACAAGATCTTTGATGAAAGAATCACTTGTCTTTCTCTTTTTAAAAAACAATTGAGAAATAAATCCTCAATAAATCTCTGTAGTAGTATTTGAAGTAACAGTGAGAAAACATCAATGCCACTCTCTTTTAAAAAAATGCTTTAGTAGCCATCTTGGCTTCTTAGAAGAAGAAGGCAGGAATAAAATGGCACAATTTCCCCTCTGAATGTCTAGACTGGGTTTAAATGAACTTTTAAGTGTAGGCTGTTCTTACCTGTTTCCAAAGCTGCAATACACAGGAACTTTGTGGTGAAAATAGAAAAATAGGCTTGGACTTCACTGGTCTTGCAAAGGAGTGCCTGTACTCTGTGTACTGAGGACACTGGGAAGATAGCCATGAGTTTCTGACCTCAAGGTGTTTCTGGATTGTTAGTGGAGAGCCACAGACACGGAAACAAGTGGTTATAAACTGATCTAAGAGGTGCTATTGCAGTAAGAGCAGGTATAGATGCCAGTCAGGGCACTATGAGGTAGCAGACAACGGCTCTTCCCAGGCTTCAGCAGACTCAGGTAGAATGACTGCGTCACTTTAACTCATGGTAATTTCATGCATGTCCATGTCTTCCACTGCAATCCCTGTGCTCATGACTATGGAAATGTGTGCCTCCATCTCAGACCCCTCCACCGTGCTGTTTCTACCTGGAAACCTCAAAGGCCTCCTAAGCCCATTCTGTCCCAAATGGATCTCAGGATCTTTGCCCCCAAATCTGATTATCTTCCAATGTTCCATCCTTCCAAATGGAACCGCCCATCCATCTGGCTCAGTAAACTCTGGCTTGGTAAATTAATTTGCTTGGCTCACTCTCTACTTCCAGCTCCCAGTCCAACTTTACATCAGCTGCTCTTGCATGGAATGGAGACAATTTCCTCTGGAGTGGACTCCCATGTCCTCTCTGGGTTCTCTAGCCCCTTAGACTGCAGTATCTGGAATGATCATTTCAAAATGCAAGAGACTGATGATGTCATATGCTCCACAGGCTATACTCCTCCTGCCTTGAACTATATCTTTTTTTCTTTTCTTTTTCTTTTTGTTGGTTGGTTGTGGGCCTTGAACTCAGGGGCCTGGGTGTTGTCCCTGAATTTTTTTTTTGCTTAAGGATAGCACTGTATCACTTTGAGCCACAGGGTCACTTCCCATTTTCTGATAGTTAATTTGAGATAAGAATCTCACAGACTATCCTGCCCAGGCTGGCTTTGAACCACAATCTTCATAGCTCAGCCTCCTGAGTAGGCAGGATTATAGGAATGAACCACCATCACTCAGATGAAATCTCTTAATTCTTTCTCATTTCTCTTAGGTTAAAGACTTGTCAGTGTGCCTCTTGATAGTCTGGCCTCTGGTTGCTTCCCCAGCTCTCAAGAGTATCAACTCCCCCCTTTCCCTGCCCTGTCCTGAGCCCTATGACACAGGCTTGCTCATAGGCCTCAGATCCAGGAAGCTCCCTTGGCCTAAAATTCTCTCTTCTGAAGCTACCACTCCTGCTGTTCTCATTGCCTATTTCATCACTTCTCATTTTTCAGATATTAGCTTTGATATTCTTTCTTGATTCCCCACCCCACCTCAACACACTCTTGCCTAAAATCACACATTTGTTTCGTGGTTGTTTGATTGATGTCTATTTTCTCTGAAAGACTGTAAGCCCCAGGATTCTGGTTGAGTTTGCCTTCCCGTAAATTTCCATGCCCAGCACAGTACCTGACATACCTTAGACCCAATGAAACCTGCATTGTTGTTCCAGAATAGAGAGCCATACTCCATAGGACCACAGTGGTATGGAACTTTGGAGAAAGTATTCAGAGGTGGGATTGGGAATTGGGAATGAGATTTTCCAGAGATGCAGATGCAGGACTGGCCAAGCCAAGAGCAAGGCTTTCAAGAAGTAGCTCTGCAAAAGATATGGTGAGGAAATATGGAGGACAAAGAATCTTGGGATCAGGGACATGTGGGAGGAGGCATCTGATGAACATAACCTGAATTGGGACAGTAGAAGAAGAAATGAAGAGGTGGGGATTTTAGTATTTTCCATTTCTACTTTTCTCCCTCAAGATAGGCAGTAAGTGATCAAGGGAATTTGCCTGGTTGTACAATTATTTCCCTGTCTGACTGAGGAGGAGAAAGGAGTAGGGAAGAGTGGGACAGTCATGAATCTGTGGGTCTTTCTCCTTTCTCAGATATATGTGGTCTGTAAAAGGTTGATAGGCATCTTCATCTACCTGAACTGCCATAAGGAAAAACATAGGCTGGCCAGCTAATTAGTAGCAGATATTTCTTTCCCATAGTTTTGAAGACTAGGAAGTCTGAGGTTGGTATGACTAATTGATGATGGTTATGTTCTGGTGAGGATTCTTCTGTGTTGCAGACAGCTGATTTTCAGTGTATCCTCCTGTAGCAGAGTGAGCTATCTCTCTGGTGTCTTCTAAGGGCACGACAACTCTACTCTTAAGTCCTAATTGCCTTTTAAAAATCATCGGCTCCAAATGTATTACTTTGAAGATTAAAATTCAGAATATGAAAATGGGAGATAGAGAATGAACCAAATATTCAGTCTATAATAGGAGGACTGACAAGGTGATGTCAGGACCTGAGCTGGTAAGGATTGTAATATAAGGTGTCATGAAATCCATGGCAACTTTTTTGGGGCTAGGCATTTCTGGTCCTTATTTCCTGTCCTGATTTAAGATGGCCACTCTGATATCCTGTCTTAACTGAGGTCTCTTGAAGTTCTCACCACAAAGGGTATTTTCTGATGGGGATTTTGTAGAGGGAAATATGGTCTTGAACTAGGGAATCATGTAAAAATTAACAGAGGCAATCTGCTTCCCCTTAGACATTGGGTCACATCTCCTATTTTAATATTCTTTCCTATGATTCCTAGTGAGAATCACAAAGCTAACAGTAGAATGATAAAAAGTTGATGCTACGAAAGTTTGGCTTTTTGCAAACATACTTTTTTTTATTGCTACAACACTCTCCCCTAAGATGTTATCAATATAATAATATTGCTGTATTAATAATGTTCATGGCTAATGCATCATATGTCATTTGACATTTTGAGACTACAAGCAGGGATGCTATATTTGGCCATACAAGTTGTGAATGACACTGTTTGTATAGGTATCATATCCCCTGGAGTTTTGCAAGATGGCAACCTTATTCACGGAGTGTGCAAGGCTGGTGCTAGCCTCATTGTGCTGGCTCAGAAAGGAAAAATGCCATGTTCAATGTCTTATGATGACCAAAGCTGGCAAAGCAGCCAGGGTCCAACTTCTGAATCTAAATCCAGTCTTAATTTTGCTGTACTTCATTGCTTCCTGACCAAGCAGTGAGTGAGTAAATGAGTGAACAGGGTATAGGAAAAACTTCTATTCAGAAGCCAAGAGTCACTCATGATAGTGATTTGTTTTGAAGTTCCTGGGTTCCATTAGCAGAACCAGTTGCCCAACTCTCCAGTCCATTTGCTTGAGAGCATGAGTCCCAGACAATGTGGCCTCAGGTGTTTCCTTCTATGCTTCCTATACCCTTTCTACTTTCTCCTCTGCCTGTCCCATTCCTTAGGTGTCTTGCTTTTCAGCCAATACCAGATCATCTGCTTCCATAAGGTGTTCATTAATAAGACAGGCTCATAATTTCAATAAGGATAAATAATTTCAGTAAATTATAAAAACAGCCTTTAAAGCACAAATGAACTAATATATCAGGATTGAATTCCTAGTTGAAGACCAGGAAAAGGTTGTAAAAATCAGAATACATATGATAAATAGGAGGACTACAAAGATAGTGGTTTTTCTGGGGATTTGGGTGGAAAGGGTAAAGGCTTTAGTTCTTATGATATCATCTTCCACTTAGTTGTTTTAAGTTGGGTCTCCCTAACATCTTTTTTGCTTTATTTAGCTGAGAATGGCCCTGCATTTGGACCACATCTGTGGGGCGGGGGAGGGCAATGTCGGTGGCAGAGAGAATTTGGACAGCAGCATCCAGACCCCAGCCTGCCCCAGGATCTCTGTTTTTAAATGCCATTACGAGGTACAGTTGGTCTAGATAGAGCTCAGGGCCTCTTCCCATCAGACTAATGCAGCTGGGGCAGAGGGGCAAAGGGGTGGGGGTGACTGCTGGGCTGGCTGCCTGGCAATCTCTGGGAGCCTGGGAGAGGGATTATGCTCTCTCAGTGGGCCTCATCACCATAATAAAAATGGGAGTGATGCTTATCGACTCATCAGGATTGCTCATTTAGACGATTACTCTATTTTCAATCCCATTTTCAGAGAAAAGAGGATTGCTGGACATTTCCTCCTCCCCCCCCCCCCGCCCCTCGCACAGGGCAGTGTTTGTTGGTGGCTTCTGGAAAGGATGTATTGGTGGTAGGCATGTGGCAGGCTGAGAGCTTTGCCCTCTTTGTCTTCCAGAGCTGGGAGGCCACAGTGGGATGGCTATCCCCTGAGAGATAGGAGAGGAGGAGAAACAGCTCAGCAGGGGTGGGAGCAGCTGGCTGGCGTCACTAATTTCCTGCAGGAGATTTTGGTGGCTGAGTTCACGTCATTCTTTCTTTTGCCCCTCTCTCTGTGCTCTCTCAGGTGTTACTAAAATTATCGAATTCAACCCTTGGGCTGTTTTGAGCTAAATGCAGCTTCTTTGCCTCATCTCTGTGGAACTCAGGTATAAAGCAGCATCACTTCTTGGGAACTAGAAGGAGGGGATATGTGTCCCTGAGCAGCCAGAATACATACACATTACAAAATTTCTCTTTCTACACAGAAGAGCTTGGAGGTCTGGCTCAGAGACCCTGATTCTGACTTACCCCAGGGGTCTAGTTAGTTTAGCAAACTGCTTTCTGGCACCCTAGCAGACTGAAAATTGGAATAAAGGTGAAGGAAGACAGCTCCAGGTTGGAAGCAAAAGTCAGTCGTTAGACCAAGAAGGTGTCATTTTTTTGTGTGTTAGTATATGTAGGTGGAATCCTGACTCTGGATAATTGGTTTGTGGTCCTCTCCAATGCTGCAGTTGGGGGTTCCAGGTATCTCTCTTGTGTGACTGTGAGGGTGAAGGGCAAAGAGAGGGAGGGGAGACCTTGATAGGGAGCTGGTGTGCAACAGGGATGGTGACTGTGTTTTGTGACACCTTAAGTTTGGGTGCTTAGATGTTGCCTGCCTGTTTTTGCTGGAGCTGTCCAGTGATGTATCTGCCCTTGACCTTCTTACTGTCCTCCTTAGTGTTCTCAGGGTGAATTCCTTTCTAGGCAGAGATGTTAAGATGCTCAATAAAATGGAATTTTTTTTGTCCTGTTATTGTTCTGATGTTTGGATTTTTGAGATAGAGTCCTACTATGTAAACCAGTCTGGTCTTGAACTCATGATCTTCCTGCCTCTGCTTCCTGAGTGCTATGATAATAGATGAGTACCACTGTGCCTCACAAGAAAGGATTTATTTAGCATAATTATGTTCTAAATTTTTCATGAAATATACTAAAATGTCATTTGTATCTGAAATTCATATCTACTTAGACATGCATTTTTTCTTATGTTTAATTAAATTTGCTCAAAAATTATCTTTAAATAGTAATACAAAGGGTTTTCAATCCAACATAAGGGCATCACATAATTTAAATACACTTTTAACTTTTAGATTTACAGAAAAATTATGAAGATAGTATAGGGCATTGCCATATATCCATACCTATTTTTCCCCATTACTATTTTATGCCAGTATGATATATATCAAAATTAATGAACTAATATTGATTTGTTATTGTTAACTAAAGTCCATACATTATTAGGCTTTAATTAAAAAAATCTTATCGTAAAGGTGACTTACAGAGGGGTTACAGCTACATAAACAAGGTAATGAATACATTCCTTTTTGAACAGTGTTACTTCCTCCCTCATTTTCTCCCACTTTCCATCCCCCCCCAACCTCACTCCCTTCAAAATGTTGTTTATTTCTAACATAGTGTCTAGTGAGTTTCACTGTTGCATTGGTTCACCCTTTATTCCACCATTTTTGTGATTCCCCTTCCTTTCCCTAAATCAGATAAACTTATATACAAGACAAAGGGTACCAAAATCAGAAACAGTGACCACAGGGAATAAACCATAGGAGAGAAAAAAAGAAAGACCAAAGACATAACTGCAAACAGTATGCTAAAAAAAATAGAAAAACCAATAACAACAAAACCTCTCTTTTTTCATCTCATGGAGATAATTTCAATTAGTATCGATTTTCTTTTTCGTCAGTTGTGGATCATGAACTCTGGACCTGGGCACTGTCCCTCAGCTCTTCAGCTCAAGGCTAGTGCTCTACCACTTGAGCCACAGTACCATTTACAGCCTTTTCTACTTATGTGGTACTGAGGAATAGAACCCAGGGCCTCATGCATGCAAGGCAAGCACTCTACCACTGAGCTACCTTCCCAGCCCCAATTAGTATCATTTTTGTATGGTCATATATACATAGCTATTAGGCTATTGTGAAACTCAGCTAGGACTATCCTAAGCATATGCTAATTATTACAAATGAGAGAAACCATGGAGCCTATGTTTCTTTGGGTCTGGCTTATTTTACTTAATATGATTTTTTTCCAAATCTTTTTATTTCCTGGGGTGGTGTCATTCTTTCTGATGGAGGCATAATATTCCATTATATATATATGTGTGTATCTCTCTCTCTCTCTCTCTCTCTATACACACACACACACACACACACACACACACACACACATATATCACATTTTCTTGATCCATTCATCTACTGAAGGGCATCTGGGTTGATTCCATAGCTTAGCTATGGTAAATAATGCTGCAATAAACATAGTTGTTCTGGTTGTTTTAGTGTGGCCTTGTTTGTAATTATTTGGGTAAATGCCCAGGAGTGGAATTGCTGGGTCATAGGGGAGCTCTATGTTTAGTTTTTTGAGGAAGCTTCATAATGCTTTCCAGAGTGGTTGAACCAGTTTACATTCCCATGAACAGTTTAGTGGCATTCTCTTTTGGTCACATCTCCTCCAGCATCTGTTATTGTTATTATTATTTTGATAACGGCCATTCTAACTGGGGTGAGGTAGAATCTCACTGTGGTTAGATTTCTTTAACATCTTTTCTTGTCCTGGGTTCCCATCTAGGATCTCACATCACACTTAGTCATCATGCCTCTCCAGGCTCCTCTTGGCTGTGATAGTATCTCAGACTTGATTTCGATGACCTTGGTTGGCAAAGTTTGAAGAGCACTGGTCTGATATTCTGTAGACCTGGCAGATTTTTTTTTAAAAATCTTGATTAGGCTGGGATAATGCGTTTTGGTTTAATAATACAGACACGAAGTGCCATTCTTATCTGTTTTAAGTTGGGTACTGGTCTCTCAATGGTGAACATGAATGGTATCCTGCTGAGGTAGTTCTCATCCAGTTTAGCATCTTGGAAATTTATTTGCTGAATTCAATAACTCTTTTCCTGGTACAACAGCTCTTCATGACTAGGCCTCTGCTTACTGCCACAGACTATTTTCTGCTCCAACCAACCTCTGGCAATTCTGCTAATGAACTCTTATTCGCTCATATTGCCAGCCCTTAGCACTTGCTCTTTCTTCTGCCTGGAATGTTCTCCCTAAATCCTTCATCTACAAATCCCTTTCACATGCTTACTTTACTTGTCAGTTGCACTACAGTGTTCTACTTATGCCTCAATCCTTCTGGAAAATTTCTTCTACCATATCCTATCAAGACTGGAGAGCCTGTTTTCTGCTGTGGTCCTAGTTTGGTAGTACTTGTCACTATGGTTATGATTTGTTTACTTTTCTGTCTCCCTAAGCCAGTACATCTCTAACATCTTACATAGGGCCAATTGGAACTGAAGTCATTGCTGAATAAGTGTATGGTTATACCAGGCCACCCACGTAATGCTTCTAAAATAATGTTTACCCTGTAAACAGTAGATGCTAAGTAATGAATGTCTCTTTTAATGTAGAAAAATATTCTTCCCTAGAACAGAGCAACTATAATAAGTTTGTACTTGCTTGACACCCTAACAAATATCTCTTTCATAGAGACGAGATTCTGGGGCAGTGGTCTCCCAGGATTCCCTGAGAGCTACAGTTACCTGCGTCAAAGTGTCAAGGAGGCCACTTTGTGACAGAGATGTTGGACTAAGTAGGCTACTCTCGGTTAGTTTGCAAATTAAAAAGGTATCATTTTCCCAATGGGGAAATTCCAAATTATGAACCCCTTGGCCCAAATTTTTGTAATCAGGCCCTTGACCTACTAGTATGTAATGGAAAAGATCCCCTCCCCCTATGTGGTGCACATGTAGCATATGGTAAAAGTGTTTCATAGTAAATGATATTTGCACATATTGCTGCTTGTCTTTAATAGCTAGTATAATTGTATGTCTCTCTGTGTGTGTTTTACTTAGCGAGTGTAGTTATGACTCTATCTCTGAAGCCTAAATGGAAGAGACAGCTCATAAATGGTACCAGGAATCTTTGATGATCTTAGGACTAACTAAAATGTCTATCGTTTCTTACCTACTCTGCATCAAGTGCTTTATTCAACTCTCTACTAATTCACTCAAGAATCTACAAGTTTGGAATTAGTATTACTAAATTACAAATTAAGAAACTATGATGTGAGATGCTTAAGAATTTTTTTTTTACAGATTTTATTGTTATGGAGATGGGCTTAGTGCCAGGGCACTAAGAACTTCAGAGCTTGAACTATATCTTTTGGGTTTGGCTGCCTTTGCCTGGTTAGAAAGCTTTGTAACAGAGAGCATCTCCCCAAAAGCTTGTCTTACCAAAATGGTTCTTGAACTTAATACTTCTTTATTCCCAGGTCATCTCATGAGAGCACAGCCTACTAATCATATCTGTATGTCTTCAAAAACCTTCTTCTTGGATTCCTAGCTTCAGGTTCCCTATCCACAGTCAAATCATTTTCCCAATGCCAGTACCCATTGCAACCTATGCAAGAATTTCAGTTCTAGCCTTGTACATCCTTTGCTTTGCTTCTGAAGTTTTATGTTTTATTCTATTGCCATATCTATCTTCTTCTGGATTAACCACACTGGCTTTTTTGCATGGCTCCCAAGTAGACCATGGACATTTTGACTTTCGTATGATGAATTCTTTCTTGGAAACCCAAAACTTTCTCTCGGAGAGTCATGTTGCTGACAATGAAGAATTTTTAATTAATAAATAATTTGATCAATTAATTAATCTATTTTGTGATGGTATTAGGGCTTGAACTCAGGGCCTGGGAGCTGTCCCTGAAAATTTTTGCTCAAGGCTAGTGCTCTATCACTTGAGCCACAGCTCTATTTCTGGCATCTTGATGGTTAATTTGTAGATAAGAATCTCATGGACGTTCCTGTGGTTTTGAACCTCTATCCTCAGATCTCAGTCTCCTGAATTGCTAGGATTACAGGTGTGAGCCACAAGTGGCCAGCTGGGATTTATTTTTTATTTTTGTCGGTTGTGGGGCTTGAACTCTGGGTTTGGGTGCTGTTCCTATGCTCTTCAGCTCAAGGCGAGCACTGTACCACTTGAGTCACAGTGCCACTTCCGGTTTTCTGGTGGTATTAGAGGTAAGAGTCTCACGGACTTTAGTGCTAGGGCTGTCTTTGAATCAAGATTCTCAGATCTCAGCCTCCTGAGTAGCTAGGATTACAGGTGTGAGCCACCAGCACCTGGCTAGGAATTTTTTGATGAAATCCAATTTATAGATTTAAATCTTTTTTTGGCTAGTCCTGGGCTTGAACTCAGGGCCTGGGTGCTATCCCTGAGCCTCTGTGCTTAAGGCTAGCGCTGTATCACAGAGCTACTTCCAGCTTTTTCTGAGTAGTTTATTGGAATAAGTCTCACTGCTTTTCCTGACTGGGCTAGCTTCAAACCATGATCCTCAGATCTCAGACTCCTGAATAGTTAGGATTATGGGTGTGAGCCACTGGTGCCATTAAACCATTTGTAATGATTAGAATGGGATCATATCTGTCCCAAGGTTGTACACAACAAATGTTCCTTAAGTTTTCCTCCAGAAGTTTTATAGTTTTGATTTTCACATTTGGCCCAGCATATTTCTATCTGGTTGAATGTCTCAAGTACATATGAAAAGATTGTGTATTTTGTACTTAGTGAATATCCTTTAGGTCAGGTTGGTTGACAGCAATGTTCCACCCATCTATATTTTCATTGATGTTTGTCTAGTTGGATGAACTACTGAAAGGAGCGTTAAAAACTCCAACTAAAATTTAAATTAGTCTGTTTTTCCTTTCACTCCTGTCAGTTTTGTTTCATGTGTTTTAAAGCTTGTTATAAAGGGAATGCTTACTTAGATATTTAGGTTTGTTATATCTTTTTGTCTTGTTAAACTATCCCCTTTATTTCTAATCCTGGTGATAGCCCTTGCCTTAAAGACTACATTGTCTGATATGAATCTAGCTCCTCCAGATATAGTGCTTGCCTGGTACATTATTTCCCTACATAGTTTAAATTTATTTAAATTATTCTTATTTAATATAAATTATACTGTTCTGGCACACACACACAAAAACTTTCTTTAAACTTAATAAAAAGTAAAATGTAATAAATGGAATGCAAAAAATTCAATTAGTTCAAGAAAATGCAAGAGACAAAGGAAAAGAACACAAAGGAAAGACACAATTGTCAATATGATAGATTTAGAGGGTGATAGGGTGAATATGATCAAATTTCCTCATTTACATACATGAAGATAGTATAATGAGATAATTAAAATTATTTCTAAAAGGGGGTAAAAGGTAAAAAAGTAATAAGAGGGGTGATTTTGACCCAAGCATATATAGAAATGTCATAATGAACCCCCTTTGTACAATTAACATATACTAGTAAAAAAGGATGATATACTTAGGCCACCATTTCAAAACTGTATTACATGTAAGTGGGAAAAGCTTATTTTTATATTTATTTTAAATGTATTTAAATTATATGTGTTTTTGTAGAAAGTGAAGTTCTTGAAGAGCACAGCTGGATCTTACTTTTTTGGTCCAATCTTACAATTTCTTAGGAGATTGTGTGCATTCAGAATGATAGGGCCATAGACAACCCTGGTAATTATAATCTCTGCCTGGCTTTTGTTTTTTTTTGGTGCCAGTCCTGGGGCTTTGAACTGAGGGTCTTGGCACTGTCTGTTAGCTTTTTTTCCCTTCCAGGCTAGTGCTCTACCACTTGAGCCACAGCTTTATTTGTTTTTTTTTTGGTGGCTAATTGAAGAGTCTCACAGACTTTCCTGATCTTCAGGTCTAAGCCTCCTGAGTAGCTGGGGTTACAGAAGTGAGACACTGGTCCCTGGTTTAAGTGAATTTTTAACATGTAGAACAGTTTATATTTATTCACTTATTGGACATTTCCTGTATTCTTTATTGTTTTGCTTAGAGTTGAAGTTTTACTTGAAGTGAATTTCCTTACTCTGAAAAATATTCATTTAATATTTGTTAAATGCAGTACTTGTTCTAACAATATGTTCTCTCAGAATTCTGCTTTTCATTCCTGAAGGATATTTTCACTGGCCCCTGAAAAAATATTGATACTTCTTTTCTTTCAGGATAAAAAATATCACTTCATTGTCTTCTTACTTGACTTTTTTATGATAAGAAGTTAGCAACAATTCCCTCTCCCCTCCCCCCGCCATGTAGTGTATCTTCTCTACCTATCAGAAGATTTGTTACTACTTGTTTCTAGAAATTCAGTTATGTTGTATGTAAATAGTTGTAGTTTCACGTCTTCAAATTCACTGTTTTTTCTGCAGTATCCAATATGATCTTAACCTCATCCATTTAATTTTTTTTAATGGAAGATATTGTATTTTTGAGCCTTAGAAGGTCCATGTGAATTTGGAGTTTAAAAATAGTTTTTATTCCTCCTTTTATTTGCTTCTGGTGTCCTTTAATTTGTGTGTGTGTGTGTGTGTGTGTGTGTGTTGGTATTGGAGCTTGAACTCAGGGCCTGGGTGTTGTCCTTGAGCTTTTTTGCTCAAGGCTCGTGTTCTACCACTTGAGCCACAGCTACATTTGTGGCTTTTTGCTTATTTAATTAGAGATAAGAGTCTTACAGACTTTCCTGTTTGGGCTGGCTCTGAACCAGGATCATCAGATCTCAGCCTCTTGCATAGGTAAGATTACAGGCATAAGCCACCATTGCCCAGCTAGTCCTTTAGTATTTTTGGAAATAATATATCTATTTTCAGTTCCTTATATGATCTGCTTCTAAAATTGATTTTTCACAGTTACAGCTTAGATTTTTCTTGTTCTTTTCATGTATAACATTAAAAATTTGTATGAAGAACATTAAATTATTCAAGTGCTTGCTATATTTTGTTCTGTCAGAGAGTTAATTTATTATTGTTAAGTGGACATTCACTTAGATTTGATAGTTGTTCTAGTTTAAGCTTCAGGGTTTAGAGCCTCTGTTGAATTCCCTGGGTGTTCAACAAGTTTTCCTCATTGTGGTTGGTTAGCTTTTGAATGTACCTTGACTACATGTAGGTTCTGAGAAGTCTTTAACTTATAGCTCTCTGGTAGTTGTTCTTTGATAGTTGTTTTCTGAGTAGTCTTATGTAGTCATAGCCTACAAATATAAAGCTTTATATTTATAAAATGACTCAAGATCACCCAATGAAGATCTATAAAGCTTTCTTTCCTGTAGTTCTTTCTTTTTTGATACTTTGTCCCTCAAATCTCAGCTACCTCAAACTCCTTAAACTTTGATCTCTGTTTCTTTACCTCAGTAGGTTACCATCCCATGGTTCTAAGTTTTGGCACAAGTGTATAGACAGAAAACCAGACACTTACCTCAATTGTTTTCTCTTAGGCATAAAATCTGTGTTCAATCTGCAAATAGTTATTTCATTATTATAAAATTTAAAATGACAGGACTGGGAAGTTGGCTCAGTGGTAGAGTGCTTGCCTTGCATGCCTGAGGCCCTGGGTTCTATTCCTCAGTACCACATAAGCAAAAAGAAAAAAGCCGGAAGTGGTGCTGTGGCTCAAGTGGTAGAGTGCTAGCCTTGAGCTGAAGAGCTGAGGGACAGCGCCCAGGCCCAGAGTTCAGGCCCCACGACCGGACCCCTCCCAAAAAAAAATGGTTCTAGCAATTGTACTATATCCAGAAGCTAAGTTTTTGTTATATATTTTATTAACATATTCCCATACAGAAATATATTGCACTTTGATTAAAGTAACCCTTTTTAGCATTTTCCTTATCTATAGTTCTCCTTTTTACAGTTTGATATTATTCCCAATCATCTACTCATTTCTCTCTCCAGATGTTCCTCTCAAACAGTCCCACATTAACATTCAGGTTATATCTGAATGTATAAACATATATCTAAAAATATACATATTAGTTATGGGGAAATCTAGAACATATATATATATGTATATACTGTATATATATGAATTATATATAGCCTATATATACTTACATGTAGGACAAATTAGAAACTACTGTGTGTGTGTGTGTGTGTGTGTGTGTGTGTGTTTGTGCCAGTCTGGGGCTTGAATTCATGGCCTTGGTGCTGTCCCTGAGCTACTTTTGCTCAAGGCTAATGATCTTACTTGAGCCACAACTCCACTTTCAGGTTTTTTGAAGAGTCTCAGTCCTTACGTCTCAGCCTCCCGAGTAGCTAGGATTACAGGTGTGGGCCACCAGCGCCCACAGATTCTACTTTTTATATAAATTCAAACAATTGTCACAGAGTTAACAAGTGCTGAACATGAAATTGTATAGAATGCTCAGGGTTCTGTCTGCCAGTGATGTTTACAGATGTTATAGGCAGAACATGAAAGAGTAGATCATAGTAGGGGATAAACAAAGGAGGAGGCAACAATGCTGGATAAGAAATATACTCATTATCTTCCTCATGTAACTGTAACTCCTTTGTACAGTATTTTCACAATAAAAAACTTAATTAAAAATTAAGCATAAAAAAGAAAGAGTAGATCATAGCTATAAGTTTTTGGATATCATAGCTCCTTTTCTCAGAGTTTCAAAGCTACAGATTGAGTCGAGGATCTAACAGGATTGTATGAGGCTGAGTTTATTGGAAACTAGTGTTAACAATATAACTGGTTTAAGAGTGAGCAGTATTTGTATGAACTCTGATTTTTTTCTATCTACAGGTCACAAATGACTCACCAGTCCAAGACAAAAAAAAAGGTAGGCTGAAGGAACTACCTCATAGCTCATAGAGTTACCTGAGCCAATACAATAAAAAGAGTAAGAGATACTGGGCTTGTAAAGATAAGGGCAAATGAATTGCAGGTAACTGCCAAACCCAGGAAGACTTCTCGGATGAAATGTCAAAGAAAAGAAGATAGGGCAAGGTAATATACATAAGGAAAATGAAGACAACATCTCAGGTTTAGAGGTTATGAGAGTGAAGAAAAGAAAGAGATTGAGCAGAATGACTCATTTGTTGTTTTTAATGCCTACAGTTTACCAGGAACTGACACAGGCAACTTCCAAAATTCTCAATGAAGGAGAATGTTGTAGCCATGTGGATTTCTTTGTAATTAGGAAAGGAATTAGACAAGCCATATTTCCTTCTGTGGTTTCTATGGCTCCTTCCAATTGTCTCTACACATTGGTGAGCTTCATTTTCCAGTCTTTACCTTGGCTTTCACTTCCTGAAAGGTCTGAATTCCTGGGGTCCCCTGTTGATACTATAACACACTGACAGTATGTTCAAGGTAGAAGTTGGGAGAAGCTGAATTGAATTGGGAAGGGATTATACTAGATAAATCAGACTATTTCTACTCACAGGTATAGAAAGTTTACTTATAGGTATGAATTTTTTTTCTGAAAGGTTTTCTCAGGGCCAGTAACATTTTCTGACATGTCTGGAAAATTTTTCTAAAACTGAGAAGAGCTTGTTGTAGTATAGTGGAAAGCTCATGGATTTGAAAGCTCTGCAGACATTCTTATGCTATTCATTAGCTGTATGATCTTGAACAATTTACTTTATCTCCCTAGAACCTAGATTTTTTACCTAAAACGAGAGGATATTGTAGTTCACAAAGTTGTTAGGAATGTCAAAAGAGAAATGCACAAAGGGCCAATTGCTAGGCACAGAATCAGTAGATATGTACTGGCTCCTTTCATTTAATTAATTATTTATTTATTTATTTTGTTTGTTGTGGGGCTTGCTGGGACTGGATACTATCCTTGAGCTCTTTAGCTCAAGGCAAGCACTCTACCACATGAGCCACAGTGCCACTTCTGGTTTTCTGGTGGTTAACTAGAGATTAAGAGTCTCATAGACTTGTCTGCCCAGACTGGCTTTGAACTGTGATCCTCAGATGCCAGCTTCCTGAATAGCTAGGATTATAAGTGTGAGTCACTGGCGCTGGCTGCTCCTTCTTTTTATGATGTTCCCTTGTGCCTTATTCACATAGGAGAGAAGATGGAGAGAGATATCAGAGGGATATCAATCTTCACTTTCTCATTGCCTCTTAAGCACAGATGGTGCATCAGGGAAAGAGATATTCACTAGCCCAGTATCAGGCTTTTGGGAAAGTGGAACCTAAGGTGCTTTAGAAATACTCTCCCCTCCAGGTTTCTAGAGCTCCTTCTTTAAAGAGCACTATATCTTCTACTGTCCTGGTCTCTCTGAGGCAAGCAGACAGGGAATTTACCTTTGGGTTAGAAGAGGAGGTAGCTTGTTCATGATCACCAAGTCCTTTGTCTTAGATCTGTTTCCCATCTTTGGTCAGTTGCCAGCCTGCTTCCACAAAGCTGCTTCTCTGTGGGGTCTAGACTTGGCAAGTCAAATGCCTATGGCCTGAGCAGATGCCCCAAGAACTGATGCTTTCCTCCTTGACTCATTTTGAAGCTCTAGGGTTCAGATGTTTGAAAGCCCCTTTGACTACTCTCATGTAGTGTTCACCCTTCTGTGAACTTATATTCTGGCTGCTGTGTGGTGATCATGAGCCCAACAGGAACACCATGACAAGGATTTCCTTGGCAAGAGAATGGTTCATAGAACACTCAACTGATAGCTCAGGGTATTGGGTATTTGTCCACCAATGGCCATCCTTCAGTTATTCAAACAGGCTCTTTCCTGAGCACACTCACTCCTCTGTATTTTTAGCCTGTTCCATGCATGGGCTGGCCTTTTCTTATCTCTAAAGAATTAACATGGGCAGCAAGATACATGTGTTTGAAATAGAAAGATATTATTATGTAAGAGGTTTTCTAGTAAAGTCCAAGGTGGGTGATAACAGTTGTTGAAACTCCTAACATGATGGTGAAGGTAATATGTTATGTATCTCTAGTCTTTTCTAATTATTTGCTAAATATTTATGGAGTATCTATTATATGCAAGGTGCTATGCCAGAAGAACAAGGATTACAGTAGTCAATAAAGCAAGCTCATCCTAGTTCTCAAGATTTAGATAGATAATCACACAGCAGCAATGAAAAATACTTCTAGAGTTTTATTAGCCAAAATACAACACAACTATCTTGTTCCCTACTTAGCCACTCTAAGTTTGGTCCACACTTCCCTAGTTCTCTTTCTCAACCGCTGGTCCTATTCAGCTCCACTCCCACTTGTTTACCTTTCATAGCCACTTGGCCTTCCCCAGACATCTCAGATATGGCAAGTCCCTCAAATTCTCCCCACTTTTATTTCTTGTCTCAAGAAATGACAGCACTATATACTCATTGGCTCTGAAATTTAAGTGCCATCTTTATTCTTTCCAATTCTTTTCCCACATTATGCCCATCCAAATAGCTACTAATAATAACACAAGTCCAACACACTGGAATATCACTGGTACTGTTCCAAGTACTTCAGTAAGATAACTCAGGTCATCTTACTGAATTTTTACAAACCCCAAGCCCACAGATTCTCAGTGTTGCCATTTTACTAACAAGGAAACTGAAGCCAAGAGATGGTAAGTAATTCACTATTAGCAGTCATTACACAGTATAGCCAGGATTGTACCAAGCAGCTCTCTTAGTACTTCCCAGAAGAGTAGGAAAGGCAGGCATTAAGCCAAGAAAATTACAAATAATTATATATTTACCATGGTGACAAATGTTTTAAAAGAGAAGTGCAAGAAGCTTTGCTTAAGATAGAAGACATGGGCATAGCTCAAGTGGTAGAGTGCTTGCTTACCAATAGCCAGGCCAGAAGCTCAAACACTAGTATCATTCCTACCTCCCCACCACCAAAAAAAGAGGAGATTCAGTCAATAAAGTCCATGTTTCCTTGAAGATATGTCCTTGACCATGGACCTCCTAGAATGGAAGAATGAGTGTCCTTCATAGCAAGGAAATAATGTTTCTGTTACTCCTTTACACCCTAAATGTCCACCCTTATACTGTCCTTTAGACACAATGCAACTTGGTCCTTTTTCACTTAATTCTGTCTCGTAATGTTGGTTGTCAGGAAGTCTTTTTGATTTCTCTACTATACCTAGATTTAAGATTAGCAGATTTTTTTTCTATTATGAGGCTAGATAGAAAATATTTTAGTTTGTGTGAGTCAAATAGTCTCTGTCACAAGTCATGAACTCTGCCCTAGTAGTGCAAAAGGAGCTGTATATTCTATGTAATTACATGTCACAAGGTATTCTCATTGTTTTGTTTCCAGCTGTTTAAAAATATAAACACCATTCTTAATTCTTGGGCTAGCCATACAAAAAAAAGTGACAGGCCTGATTTGACTTCTAGATGTAGTTTGCTGACACTGCTCAAATCTGTATTTCCAGCTACCCTACAGAAATCTCCCCTTTGTTTTCTCTACAAGACTCTACCTCTAAATGAACATCACCAAAAACCAAGCTCATTTCCCCACTGAAATCAGTCCTTCTTCTAGACATTCCAATTACTTTTAATGATTTAGAGAGTCTGTCCATCAAGAGATGTTAGGGCAGAAAATAAAATGCATGAGAATCACTGTTCTAGTCTAGACAGTCTACTGTCATGTCCCAAATGTTCCCACAATCTCATCTTTGCTAAGTCCGTGCCTCGCCCCCTTTCCTCTTTTGCTCTTAATTTCTCTAAGACTGTGTCTACTCTCTGACACTATTTTGTCGCCTCCCACTCCTCACCACCTCCAGCCTGCCTTCTACTCCATCAGACCACAAAAAATAGTTCCGGCAAAGGTCATGGATGACCTCACTGGTGCTAAACCTAAAGGGCATTCTTCAATTCTCATCTTACTTGCAATGGACACTGTTTCTCTGACTTTGGCTGCTCCTTCTCTGTCTCCTTTTTGTGTACTTCCCTTCACCTACCTGGCTCTGATTGTTGTAATTCCTAAAGATTAAATCCAGAATCTACTTCTATTCTTTCTCTAGCTATTCTTGGGTGATCTCATAGTTCCTGTTTCAACCTTTGCCCAACCTGCAATCCATCTATCTCTCTATCCTTTGTTCAACAACTCATCTTGAATGTCTTAAAACACCTCAAAATGTGCATTTCCCACATTAAAATGATGCTTTTATACCGCCACAATTCCCTTCTGCATTTAAACTACATGCTGTTACTTTGCACTTGCTGTCAATCAGTTAGTGGCTAAGGAGTAAAGGATCCCTGTCCTCATGAGTCTACTGAGGGACATCCAGTGTTCAAAAAAACCTTCCCAACTCTGTCTTTCCACAGCTTGTGTCTTTTATCACAACAGCTCTTCTTTCCTGTTGTCCTCATTTAGAGAATTGTATATCCATCTCTCCCCGGAAGCCAGATGTACCCTTAACATCTCCTTTTCGAACCTCTTACAGTATAACATGTACTCTTATTGACTTACCCCAAAGCTCTTCTCCCAATTTTTTGTTCCCTTTCTTGGTGTGGGGTGAGGGATTGAACTCAGGGTCTTGCAAATTCTAGGTAAGCATTCTACCATTTGAGCCTACTCCCAGTCCAACTTTTTTTAGTTTTAGTTTTTGAGACAAGAGTCTCCATAACTTTGCCAGGCTAGCTGTAAATGTGCAACCTTCCTGCATCTGCCCCTGGAGTAGTGGGATTGTAGGTATTCACTACCAGGCTCTGCGTTTAGCACCCCTTGATCACATATCTCCTATCTACACTGCTGCCTTCTTAGGCTTAGTCCTGTTGGACTACTAGTACTACTTTGCTTCATTCTGTCCCCCGACTTTGTCCATCATCTTTCTAAAATAAAACTCTCTCCTTGCTACTTCCACCTGCTCACCACACAATATCCAATTGCAATATTCCCAGTAATGCCGCTCTTTGGATCAAAGGGAAAGGTATCTGTTAAGACCCTCAATACTATTTCCTCATTGGCCCAAAGGCTTGTCTCCCTGACCCTACTTCCCACTTGGAATGCTCCTGCCTTAGTAGCTTTTTCCAGCCTCTTGATGACATCTTTTTTCTTTCTTTCTTTTTTTTAGGGGGAGTCAGTTGTGGGGCTTGAACTCTGGGTCTGGGCACTGTCCCAGAGCTCTTCAACTCAAGGCTAGCACTCTACCACTTGAGCCATAGCACCCTTTCTGGTTTTCTGGTGATTAACTGGAGAGTCTCACGAACTTTCCTGCCTGGGCTGGCTTTGAACCACGATCCTCTGATCTCAGCCTCCTGAGTAGCTAGGATTACAGGCCTAAGCCATCAGTGCCCAGCTTGTCCATTTTTTTTTAAACCTTCAGCTTGCTGCTCCTTCCATCAGGAATGCTGGCTGCAGTTCCTTCTTTTGGCTAGGATTGCTCAGATTCAACCTTCACATCTTCATACCTCAACTTTATTATGATTTCCCAGCAATGCCTTCTTTGTTGTCTCAAGTACAGACCTAGGAACAGCCTTCATGACTTTGACTACATTGCCTTTACATCTGAAGGTTTGGTATTTTTGCTGATATCTGTCTCTTTAGTGGTTTCCCAAAGGCAAGAACTCTTGATTTTTACTTAGATACTGTCATCATCTTCTAGCTCTGTGACTGACAGAAACTGTCCAGTAATGGTTTGTTAATTGGGTGAATGGATGAAAATGAATGCCAATTCCCTACTCAGAACATTTTTCATTTTCTTTTTTTTCCTTTCTTTTCAAAGTTAGCTCAGATGCCACCTCCAGCAGGAAGTCTTTCCTAAAGGCCTTGGTGAAAATTCACCTTCTTTCTGTGTCTGTGTTCTCTGCATATGATTCTGCTCCAACTGTGTTCACTGCAGCTGTACCTGGCATTTCACGAGATTGAGGACCCAGTTTTGTTCATCTTTGTGTCTTCCACTTGGCTTATTGTGCTTGACAAGGAAGAAGCTGAAGAGATACATACAGAATTGATTTCTTAATGTAGTCCAGGTCACTGTAATCTTGACAGTGGTTTATCCTGTTAACATGATTTTAGTCACCACTGAGGGGACAGTCTCTGCCATTTCATTGCTTTTCATTTCTCTTCCTTCTCTTTCCCTGCAAGTTATTCAATCACTAGAAGGCTTCTTTCTCCTCACCTCACTGAAGATTTAACACAAAATTTGTTCTTAGTCACTATAACTAAGTTGTTGATGTTCAGCAAATTTATTAGCAATTTTCTTTCACTGCCTAAGGATTTGATTCATTCTGCCTATTGATTTTTCTAAGAATTCCTTTACCTGTGTTTTTATCAGCAACAGTATTAATTAGTTGTTAATTGTCTATATCAATTCCTTTCACCTCATTTCTCCTGGTAAAATCTGGTAACTAAAGTATGAGTATAGTTCAATTAGCTTCTTTTCCTTCTCATTGCCAGAAAAAGACTAAGGGTGTGGCTCAGTAGTAGACTGCATGCTTAATGTTGAGTCCCTAGGTTTGAAACACAGCATTACAAAGTAAATAAATATAAAAAAGAAAATAAATGATGAACCTCAGGATAGAGATACAAGAGGGTTTATCTTTTTTGCTGCTTTTTTTTTTGTCAGTCATGGGGCTTGAACTCTGGGACTAGGTGCTGTCCCTGCACTCTTCAGCTCAAGGCAAGCACTCTATCTCTTGAGCCACAGCACCACTTATGGTTTTCTAGTGGTTTATTGGAGGTAAGAGTATAACAGACTTTAGTGCCCTGGCTGTCTTTGAACCCCGATCCTCAGATCTCAGCCTCCTGAGTAGCTAGGATTACAGGCATGAGCCACCGGCACCCAGCTGCTGTTATTTTTAATGTACTTATAATGTTCTATGTGATTTCCTTTGTTTCTTTTGTTTGTTCCTCCCTATTGGTATAACTCCGGTTGTCACTGTATTTGATCCCAGTACCCTGCATCTTGTTTAATTCATTTTTCTAATTTGGGGAGAAAAAGGGAAATAACAAAACGCTGAAACAAGGATACAGGCTGACCCATTGTAACAATGAGATGTACAAGATGTATAAGACTATGTTAAAAACGAACTCTAAGCCGGGCACCAGTGGCTCATGCATGTAATCTTGAGGAGACTGAGATCTGAGGATCAGGTTTCAAAGCCAGCCTGGGCAAGGAAAGTCAGTGAGCCTCTTATCTCCAATAAACCACTAGAAAACCAGAAATGGTGCTGTGGCTCAAACGGTAGAGCTCTCACCTTGAGCTGAAGAGCGCAAGGACAGCACCCAAGCCCAGAGTTCAAGCCCCAGGACCGACCAAGACCCCCATCCCCCCAAAAAACAAACTCTACAGCTTGGGGGTGGAGGGGATAAAGAGGAGGGAATGGGGGGACAAAGCTCAAGAGGAAATGTACTCATTCTTACTCATGTAACTATAAGCCTCTGTACAATATCTTTACATATATATATATATATACATATATATATATGTATATATATATGTATATATATATGTATATATATATATATGGAATGGTTCATATTGAAGTAAAGAGGCCAAGTTTGGCCAGAGTCATATTGGCCACATGCTGGATGGTAAGATATGGCATCTTGTCCTTGTCTTCATGCTGGGGGAAGGAACCGCTGCCCCCCCATCACCTGCCTTGCAGGTAATGGGCGTGCTCGGACCTGAAAGCAGGGGCAGGCACTTGGCTGATAGGTTACTGAATCTGTTAGTCTAGTGCCTGGGACTGAAAATTTCCTGAGGATCTGCCCCTGTGCTGACCTATTTAGGCCCGGACCAGCCTGGCTGCCAGGACTCTATGCCATGGATGTCTCCGTGATCATGTCCTGTCTTCTGTCTCCTGGCTCATCTCCAGTCATCATGGAGTCCCAATTCAGCTCTCCATTGGATCTGAATTGGCTTGTTGGTATTGTTCTTGTTATTTCTTTCCTCTTTAATATGTTTCCTAGCTGAGTTATGTGTATTTGTGTGCTATAGGCCATTGTAGCAACTGGCAGCCTGCAGCCTGCTAACTGTAAAATAAAGACTCTAATATTCTATATTTTAAAATGTGGCTTCTGGGATGATTTACCTTTCAACAATATAGTATACTAAAGTGGACCCTGAGATGGGGCCCAAGCTGATATGATTTCATTTTGAGCTTTGCCTTTGTTTTAGGGATTTTAGACTTGATGGGCCTAGTTCCTGGAATGAAAAAAATGCATCTGGTCCCCCTCCCCTTAACAATCTAACCCACCCCTTGATTGTTGAGTTAAAGATTGACTACTAAAACAGAGAGGTTATAATCTGGCTCCAACTGGCAACACCACGTGCTTACGGTAAACCCTGCCTTTTGCACATGCTTCCGGTAAACTCAGCCTATTGGCCACCTTTGTGTGGTCTGGTATGACCGTATAACCCTTTGTGTGTGTACCAATTCTAAATCAGGGCAAAACAAGACAAGAACTGAAAGCTGAGTTGGGGACTAATGGGCCCCCAGTTTATCCCTACCAGAACTCTTGTGCTGCTTCCACTCAGCAAGCTGAATCCAGACTTCTGCTGAGTGAGCTTCCACTCTCACCCAGAGCTTCCCTACCTCAGAAAACATAGAACAGAAAACACACTAAAGTAAACAATACAGACAAGTGGCCACAAAGGCAAAATCAGGTCTCAGTGAATGGGACGACATCTCACCACCATTCACTTACCAGGGGACTTGAAGCCCCTCTACTCACCTCTGGAGGATTTTTCTATTAGATTCCTGCAAACATTGACCCAGGGGCCTTCCAAGGTGGAGGAGAATTCCCAGTCATCTTGAGGCAAGGAAAAGAAGTCCCTAGTGGCTGTCCCCTCAGACTGACAGGTTCTCCCCCATGCTCAGACCCCCTGAGCCAAGGCCTGAGGCTGAGACCTAACTGGGGCCACTTGCAGGTGGTCAGTGGCAGTTTCATAATTGACAAAGAAGCAAGTTACAAAAGCAGAACCAGCAGTTTTTGTTTAGTTTCGTTTTTTTAAAAAATGAACTAGGACAAGGTCTAGCGGTGTCCCGGGAGTGGACTCACTTTGTCCCATATTTTTTCTGTAAAGTAAATCCAATTACAAACATGGCAAGCAAAAGCAAAAGCATAATGAGACACAGACAGATATGATTATACATGGAACAAGGAGGGATCCCAAAACCAAAAGTTACTTTTTTTCTCAACCTATTTTCTCCACAAGCAAGCCCCTGTCCAACTAGGACTGCTAGGACTGGTGGAATTGAGGGGTCCAGGCATCCTTGGACCTCCTCAGTCATAGGGGACTCTGCTGCATCCAGCCTCACCCTATTTTTGGCCTCACTCTGGTGCCTTCTCTACCTAGGTCCACCGTGCTTACCTCAAGGCTTTTCTCAGAACTTCTCTCCAACAGCCGAGTGCTCGCACACTGTCCTCCCAGCCAGGGACTTCAATCCCCCTCAGGTTGGAGCGGCTAAGAGCTCTATCCCGGATGAGCCCCCATTACATGTAGTAGGAAGACCCCTACTCAGGCAGGCAAGGCCACTTAGTCGTCTGGAGTGACAGAGCCCACTGCAACAAAGTCGCTAATAAAGAAGCAACTTTATTGAGAAGGTTCCTACACTGACTGGCCAGGGCTGCAGCACAGGCTCGGGAGCTGATACCGTGACCATGAGTGGCCCCTATTCTTTGGTTTTTAAAGCCTGGTCATGCTCTGGTGACCAATGGGATCATAACATACACAAAGGATTGTACGGTCATACCAGACCACACACAGGTGGCCAATAGGCGGAGTTTACCATAAGCATGTGCAAAAGGCAGGGTTTGACATAAGCCTGTGGTGTCGCCAGTTGGAGCCAGATTACAACCTATCTGTTTTATGGGTCAGGCTTTAACTCAACAATCAATGTGAGTTAGGTTGTTAAGGGGAGGGGTATTCTTTCCATTCCAGGAATTGGGCTGGTGGGATCCAAGGTCTAGTTAACCTTGTTTAAAGGTTTGTTTGTTTGTTTTTTCTAAAATCCCTAAAACAAAGGCAAATCCTGGAAAGAAGCTGTACCAGCTCAAGTCTCCTCTCAGGGCCTACTTCACGCAGAATAATAATTTCACCTTATAAATTTATGGACCGATTTTACCTTCTTATAGCTAGTGCTTTGTGATTCCAGTAAAATATGTTCATTGTATACCCTAACTTTGCTTCTTATCCCTCAACACTTTGGTTAGTACTGTTTGTGCCAATCTCTGCCATTAGGAGAATTAGGTGTTCTGTTTAACTGAATACTCTGGTTAGCTGAATTATAGTTGGTAGGACTGGGCTCCTGATTTTCATAAAATTAACAAGTACAATTTCTTTCCCTGTTTTATTTCAGTGGTTCATCTTGATGTTCAACTTGGTTAGATTGAGACGCTCCTATGAGATTAGTTAAAAAACAACAACAACTCTAAAACTTCTGGGTGTGTCTGTAAGGGTGTTTCCAGAAATAATTAAGAAGTGGGGGAGGCTCATTCTGAATGCAGGTGGCATTATCCTTAGGCTGGGCCCTGGATGGAATGCAAAGGGAAGAAGGAAGAAGCCTACAAATGCAGGCACTTTTTTTTCCCTTTGCTTCCTGGTCACCTTGAAAGGGGCTGCTTTGTTCTACTATATTCCTAGCTGGCATATTGTTCTGCCTCACCTCAGGTCCCACACAATGGACTCTGCTGACTATGAACTAAAATCTCTGAAACCATGAGCCTAAAACAAACTTTCCCTCCCTTAAGTTGTTACATCTGGTGTTTATTTGGCCAAAATTAAGAAAAGTTATTAACACTTTTACTAATAGTTCACAACACTACTGATGTTTTCTACATGCCAGGTACTCTCTCAAGGGCTTAATGACCATTTCCTGGACAGACATCCTGATTGTATGAAGAAATTATTGTATAGAAATACTTAAGTAACCTACATAAGGCCACAGAGTTAATGAGTGGCAGAATCAGAATTCCTGACTCCAAAGCTTTTAACTATCACAATATAATTATTTTTCCTTCTTAGAGCTAGAGATTGAACTCAAAACCTCATGCATGCTAAGTACATGCTGGAATTCTTGATTTGCTTTTCGCTTATGATCCAAAAGCTGTCTTAGTTCTTCAGGCAACTGTAAGGACACCACTTTTCATCATAGTGCCATAGTCTGTTAGTAGAGGGGCTTTGACTTATTTCTTCCCGCCTTGTGGTCCATGTGGGGGGGTCTTTGAAATGCAAGCATTATTAATAAGTTTTCAAATTCTAAGTTAAAAGACTGTGGGAATTGAGAGGTCAGTGAATAAAATGTTAGTTTGAAGTCTTTGTTCAAACCCTTTGACTCAGGCTGCACCTGATATGGAAGACTAGATCAGACAGTCCATCAACAAATCTTTATTAAATGCCACTAACGTAAGATCCCATGGTTTTGGGCAGCTATCTGAGTAACTCTGCTTTGTACAGTAGCATGGTGATTTGCAGTTTCTGATGAAAAAGACTATTTATGGCATGCCAGAGCTTATGGGGCTGATAGCTGCTAAGACTGCTTAAGCCTGAAACTGAGATTGCGGCTTTTTCTTGAGGGACGAAGAAAACAAAAGTGAGCACCCATCTCTCTGTTTGGAAGTGTGTAAGTTGAGCTCCTGTGTTATGAAACAGTGGGAACTGAGCTGAAATTGACTTCCCTGGGAAAAACAAGAAGCAAGAGGCCACTTGAGCTTACTGCTTTAGCAAGGAGGGTAAAAATGGGCTTTTTTTTTTTAAAAGAAGGACAAAAGGCCCAACATTTTCATGGTATGTCTCAAATATGTTTTTTTTCCCTCTTAAATGATTCTGAACTTCTCTTGCCATTTGGAAATGTTAACTTTGCAAAGAGCAATTGCATAGAAACATGTGGACTGGTTTAGAATATGGAGAGGTGAGAGGTAATGGATTGTTAAAAAGTTCCTGGTGTTGAATGTGCCAACTGTGTTTCAAAGATCAATAGCTGGGCATGAGGGTGTATGTATATAGGGGATACTGTGTTTGGAGAGAAATCCTCAGCAGTCCAGAGGGACATTTCACATGATATCCATCAGAGAGTATAGAGAGGGGATGGCATGACTAGTGCCACCACAAGTCAAGAGCTTGGTGACAACAAGGACTTTTTGTTCTTCCCTGAGATCCTATGCTATAAATGGAATTGCCTGCCCAGAATTCATATGTTAAATCCTAATACCCACTGTAGTGATATTTGGAAATGGGTGCCTTTGGGAGGTGATTAGGTCTAGAAGGCACAGTCCTTATGAATGGGATTTGTGCTCTTATAAAAGAAACCTAAGAGAACATCCTTACTTCCCAGCATGCTTGGTGCGAAGGCACTATTTATAAACCAAGAAGCATACTTCCCTTGGCAAGGAATTTGCTATCACCTTGATCTTTGGTGTCCTAGCTTCCAGACCTGTGAGTAATACATTTCTGTTATTTGTAAGCCATCAGTCTCTATTTAAGAAAGCCTTCATCTCTAAGGTGCTTCTGTAAAGAACTGTGCATTGCTTTGTTGGAAGCTTAGCTGAGCTATGGCTAGTCATAATCTCATGATTTTGTGGAATGTTGGAGCTTATCCTGTGTGCTTTGGAGCTGGACTGCACAGATCCCAAACCCTTCCAGCTGTGTGACCTGAGGCAAAAGACTTGGTCTCCTGTGCTTTGATTTCTCCATCTATTAATGATTGATTAATCGCAACCATCTAAGAGGGATTTCAGGAAGATTAAATGAGATAATAATATATGGAAGCTACTTAGAAAGATGCTTAGTATACAGCGCTTGCTCAAAGAAGAAAGATCTTACTATTAATATAAGGGTCTGGCAGGATCCAGGACTTTGGGAGCTATAAAAAATGATGCAAGTGTCCACTGTGATCACATATAGTATTATTACTATTATTATTATTATTATTTTCATTCATACTTGTCTTTTGGGAAAGTATATCATTACCTTTGATCATGGAGGACAACTGCATATACTATATTTATACATAGAGAAATAAAGAAGAAAAACAAAAAGATTTCAATTTCCAGCAGAGCAGTCTAAATGTAGGTAATTTCCACCACTCATTTCAAACTGCTTTTATCTTCACAAAAGCAAAGATGAGGAAAAGCAAATGCAATTCCACAGGTAGCATTGCTGGAGACTGATTATAGCCAGGGAAAAGGAGAGTTTGGATTCAGAATGACTCTTCTGACAATACTCAGACTCACATGTCCGAGTGTGTTTAAGGCTTGGATGGGCTGTATAATGCACTGTTGCTATAAATATTTATTTCAGTGGTCATGCCATGTCTGTATGAGCACACACTGGGTTTGTGAGGTCTTGGTGTTCAGAGAACCTCTCAGGGAGAGGTCTGAGAAACAGCGTGGGTGGCCTGTTATGATGTACAGACTAGGGTGTGCATCTCTGAGGACGGATGTTCCTTTGGTTTTGTTAACAAGGTCTGGACAAATATTAGCTAGGACAGGTTAGTTCAAGTACAGTATTTAAGGGATGGAGCCAGAACTTATGCTTGACTTCAGGCGATAGGCTGGATTGGGAAGAACTCTGAGATCCTGGGTTCTCCATCTAAAGCCTTCAGAGTCAGTCTTGGTTGGCTACACCCTTGCAGAAGTTGCACTAGGGAGAGAGCCATCTTGGAGAAGCCAGAGAAAGCCGTTTTGCACTTGGGGGAGAAATCTGGTTCTTAAGTGGGGTCAGGGGGTAAAAGGTGTTCAGGATGGTGGGTTATCCAGATTCTGGCCAAGCTGCTCCAGAGAGGCTAGGACAAACCACATATCTTGTAAGGAATTATTAGATGAGAACTTGAGGCTTCCACAGTAGGCATCTCATTATATCTGATGCTAGAACTTGCTCACAAGGTTATTCAGAGACCCAAGGGGTACAGTCTCAGGTTGTAGTTAGCCATTTCAATTGGTATGACCTATTTGTTCATTATAGTTTTGCCTTCTGTTTTGTGACAAAAAATATGGAAATAGAAAAGCTCTGGGATATTTCATTGTAGTCATGGCTTACAATCTGAGGGTGCCCTATAATTATTCAGTGTACAGCCTACACATCCTTACGTGGCAAACCTGGGCCTCTTGAGAGTTTCTGTATTTTGGGTGGAAATTTAATAAATTAAGTCTAAATATAGAAAGAAGAAATACAAAACTCATCACTTCTCTGCCTGTTTTGCCTTCTAGTCATGTCCAGGAATGTGAGTGTTCTATTTGTGAAGTTTGTGTTTAGATTGGATTTCTTAGATGGGGACATTGTATCATTTACCCTATAAACTGACAACTCAAGTGATATGATATCTCAAGTGTGGAAAATTTCACCTCTAGTTAACTCTTCTGTCGACAATGTTCACTGACATTGCTCTGGGTTGGTATTTTCTAGAATTCTCTCCATTTGGACCTGTCTGTTGTAGGACTTAGCAATCTCAGAAGGGTCTGATGCAGCAGCGTGTGGTCAAACAACTCACTGTGATCATCCTTCATGATATTGTGAGTGCTTGTACTGAATTTTGCCCTAATTGTGCAGTAGTAGTCCTGTGTTTCAGATTAGACTTTGTCATCAGGGGAGTGGGAAGCTAGGGCTGGAACAGTTTCTTTTATTTTCCATTTTAAACCTTGAACTATTCGTTTATTATTTATAAAAATGCCCTTCAGCCCAAATTCATCTCTTACTCTTTACCTCCTCCCAGAAAAATGATACCTATAGAAGCCTATGTAATTAGAGACCTCATGTAATTAGAAGGCCTCATAACAGGAGATATGTTTAGGCTTATCTCTCTTGCTTTGCTCCACTTTATCCATCATTTATTTCTTCTTTTTATTTTCAGCCACCCTTATCTTCCTTTCATTTCTTAAGTCTACTGCAGGTGGATACTGAAGAGGGCTATAGAAGCCAGTTTGAAGCAATGATTTGAAGCAACTTAGCAACCCAACAGTGAGACTTGCCTGTTATGAGGCTTTAGAAGAAATTCTCCATTTCTTTCTTGCTCTGGCTTTTGATGTACACTCAGCTCTAGTCCATCCAGGGATCCATGTTTTCATGTCTTTAGATAATAGCTTGCTGCCGTGGGCCTGATGCACAGGGACAAAACATTTGCATCATATGCCTTTGCTTTTCTTTCTGTAATTTTTTAAAAAGAGCTTTTGATGATTTTGGAAGAAATATGCTTTAGAAACAAATTTTTCCTCTTGCTTTCAGGAAATATATATGTTTGTTCAAATTCACATGCTCCAGATGTTTACATTTCTTTTTAAACAAGGAAGCCAGTCAGGTTTCTTTTCTGTCCTGATCTTAACTTGATCTCTGTATCAAACACCCATTTCTGTTTATTTTTATTTTCTGTGTGGTGCTGTAGAGATCATAGAAAACCAGTCTGTGCTGCAGGAGTTTGTTCTCAAGCACAGGCAACTTGTGTAACTACTCTCAAAAGACACACGTGTCCTAAGAGGGCACATTCTCAGCACATAACAACCAAAAAAAAAAAAAAAAAAGGAATAGACACTTTTCTGTTAACATGAAAGAACAAGGCAAGGCAAGAGTTTTTTTTGTCAGCATTCACAAGGAGGATATTAAATGGAATGTCAGATATGGAGATAGGTTGGAGTAGAGGAGAAGAGTTCTATCTCTTTTTCCTGAGCCCAGTCAGTCTGCTTTGGGGAGGTAGACATTCCCAACTTCCTCTGATTGTCACCTTTGACGTTGTGTTTCTCTCTTTCCTTTATTATATTGTAGTTCATTTCCTGCAGTTTCAGGTTAATTATTGTTGGGGATGGGTGCTGACATTGCAGTTCCCCCAGCTGGCAGCTGAGACTTAAGACAATTATGTCCTTGTCAGGTCATAAGTCATTAATACCAGGTTGAATATAATAGTCCCAAGAAATACTAGTAAAAGGCTGGTTAGATCTAATATTAACCATTGGGCTAAAGTAAAAACCTAGAGGGCAGAAGACATAGAGAAACATGTATGGGCACAGAGTATAACAGTGCTGAGCTGTATGGAAAATAAAGTTTAGGTTCTAAGGCTCTCCTCCTGGTGGGTCCTGGGAAGCCAGCCTTAAGTCAGTCAGTATCTGTCACTATGATAAAATGTCTGACGAAAACTGCTTAAAAGGAAGAAAGGCTTATTTTGGGTTATGCTTTCAGAAGTTTTAATCCGTGGTCAACTGCCTCCATTGCTGTGAGCCAAAGGTGGGGTAGAATTTCATGGTGGGGAGTATGAGGTGGTGCAAAGCAATGCACCTCATGGTGGTCAGAAAGCAAAGAGAAAATATACCTGCAATAGAAGGCTTCCTCCTTCTTTTAAGTTTGTTCCATCAATATCTGAGCATATACCAAAAACATATTTGATTATATCACTCACATTCAGATAAGTCTTTCCTTTTTCATTGCTGTCTCACATTTCAGTTCTGGAGATAACTCTTGCCAGTGCACCCACAAGTATGCTTTATGAATCTACTATTTCTCTCAACTCAATCAAGTTGACAATAATGATTTATCTGCATACTCTTAAAGAAGGAGATCAGTGATTCTTCCCCACAGATACTTTTTTTTCAAAAGAAAGACCCTATGTAGTCTCTGTCCAATAAACTACAGTGAAGCCACCAGCCAGCAGGCCCTACTCCTGGACATAGAACTCCAGTCATGTTGAAGTGCCTTTCTCACATGTGAACAGATAGCCTAAGATCAGCAGGAATAAGCCACATGGTAGACTTGCTACTTTAAGAGAAATGACAACATAGACAGCAGTAGAATAAGATCAGAATGTTGTTAAAGAGAACATAGCAGAAATAAAATAATCTCAGAATGGAGTCAGAAGATCTAATTGAGGACATTATGCAGAAAAAGAAGAAAAGACAAAAATATGTAAACTATAGCTAATGATTAAAAAATTAGAGAACCAAACCAGGAGGTTCAGCATGTGACAATCAATTAAAACAAGGGCTTAGCATCTTTTCTGTGTCATAGATCTTTCTGACAGTCTGGGAGAAGACCTTTGGATCCTTCTCAGAATCCTGTTTTTTATTAAAGTTAAAAAATTAAATTAATTAAAAAAAGTTTTACCATGGGGGAAGAACATGCAAGAGAAACAGAAAAATCACACAGTATATTTTAGATACATTAAAAACAATAGCAAGAAATAAAAAAACCAAGTTGTGTCCCTATCTTGGGGTTCATTTCACTTAACATCATCTTATATGGTCATATGTGCGTAGCTTTTGACCTTTTCTGTTTGTTCTAAACTTATGCTAGTTATTGCAAATAAGGGAAATCATGTGACCTATGTTTCTTTGGGCCTGGCTTACTTTGCTTAATATAATATTTTACAAGTCTTTCCATTTCCTAACAAATGGGGCGATGTCATTCTTTCTGATGGAGGCATAGAATTCATATATATATATATATATATATATATGTATATACATGTATATATATATATATATATCATCTTTTCTTGATCCACTCATCTAATGAGGTGCATCTGGGTTGGTTCCACATCTTGGCTATGGTGAATAATTCTGCGATAAACATAGTTGTGCTGGTAGCTTTAATATAGCCTTGTTTAAAAAAGGTTTTAAATAAAGATTTTTTTCTTAAGAAAATTTTTAGGGTTAAAGAAAATTGGAGGAAATAGATCGGAAGGATGAAAACAAAATAATGTTTAAAATAATGGGAATTAATGAGAATTATGGAAGAACGTATTTTTATTGAAATGCAGTTGTCAATATATTACAAATCAAATATGGATATAGTGATGTATGTGCTTTTAAACGAACACATTAAATAAAATTTAGATGTGAATAGACTGTAGCTTTCAAGTAGTGATGAGCAAAAATATTTTAAGATTTTGCATCAATGCTATGTGAAATGAAACATCTGAGGTTTTTATGGATGACAGTTTCAATTGTATGTTTGTTGACCTATGTGCCTTTAAAATTATATATGTTTTATAGAGATGAATTGATTAAAAAAAATTACAAAGCTTGCCAAGTGCTGGTAGATTATGCCTGGAATCCTACTTCCTTGGGAGGTTGAGATCTGAGGATGGGGCCTTGAATCCAGTCTGGGCAAGACAGTCTATGAGGCTCTTATCTCCAATTAAGCACCAAAAACTCTGAAAGTGGAGCTTGGCTCAAGTGGTAAAACAGTAGCCTTGAGGAAAAAAAACCTCAGGGACAGTATCCAGAACCTGAGTTCAAGGCCTAGCATGAGTGTACATGCACACATGTGAGTGTATGTGCACATACTCTCTCTCTCTCACACACACACACTAAAATTACAAACATTATTTCATTTTTGTTTGGGTAAAAGAGGCCATAAAACCTTGCTCATGTAACTGCAACCCCTCTGTACAGCATCTTTACAATAATATAAAAATTTTAAAAAGTCCAGGAAAAGTGACAACAGTCAAGGAGACAGGTAGACAGCTTCAAAACAAGTTCATTTTGCACAATGCTGTATAGTTCACAGCATACTCTTTCACACATTTCTCCCTGTGATTTTTACAATAACCTTTAACAGAAATCATTAGTTTAGAGATGATCAACATACTCAGTTTATAAATGGAACATTGAACCAAGACTCACATTCAGGGTCTAAGATTTCTAACAAGTGAGACATGAATCCCATTGACCCAAGACTGATTGTCACAGGAGATAGAGTTGCTATTTGAGAGTTAACCCTCAGGATAAGATAAATGGTCAAAGAGCTGCTGTGTTAGTATCATTTTGGATACAGTATCTCCAGGAAGCAAATATTCTGACTTTCACAAGGCTTCTCTTTTGCTACCTGGGAAAAATATTCTTGGTTTTGATATCATCCTTGTTTGAAGTTATTTTTGAGTCCTCCATTTACCCCTTCTAAGTAGCCTTTCCCAGGCCTCCTGTCTTTGCTAGCATAGCAAGGAGCTGGAGGTCTTAATTCAAACCTTCAAGATGTACGAACAGCTCTGTCTTCCTTATTCACACAGCTGGGCCAAGAATGGTGTTATATCCCTAGACATAAAGACTCCTCCAAAGGGTAGATATACACACAGAATCTAAGCTTAATTGGGTGCCTTGTATAGAATCTTTTGATTGGAGATGGGAGGCTAGAGTTCAAACATTAAAAGTTTGTCTGGAGTTGCTGGGACTATTTTCTCTGATACATACAGAATAATTTTCTGACACGAAAGAAAATGTCATTAAAATGGAGACACTGAAAATGTAATGAAAGAGAAAAGGAGGATAAATGAAAGAGGAATGAGAAGGGAGAGGGAATAACAGAACAGTGTATGACAAAAATTTATCAGGGATTCAGGTTTGGGGAGAAGAGGGGAAAACAAGAGAGCAGAGAAAAAAAGAGAGGGATTTTTTTTGAAGTTCCTAGGTTTTACTTTCTTACCTTGGATTTAGTTTTTGTTTTTTGGAGCTTCTTCCTTCCAGTGTCCAAGCCACTTTAATGTGATTTGTGTCCAAGAAAGCCAACAATCGCTTTCTTGTTTAAACCAATTTGAGTTGAGTCTATCACTTGCAATCCAAAGGGTCCTGCATATTCATCATGGGCCTGAAAGCATTGTTGAATATCAGTATTTGCTTATAGAATGCCTCCTTTTATTTAGTACTCTGTTGCTCCCTAAGCCTTCATACCTCTTCTAAGCTCTCTAGTGCCTTCCTGGCCTCTCTAGATATTCTGCAGAACTGTGCCTGGACCATTTCCTTTTATTCCAAAGTGTCATTTGTTCATTTATCCAGGAAATGTTTATAGAACATAAATGTGGTAGATACACAGCAACCAGTAGAGTAGAAATAAAGACATGATTGACCATGAATCACTATAAAAAGTAACTTGTTTCTTAAAACAAATGAAAAATTATGAGCAGTCAGAGAAAGGAATGACTATTATAAGTGGGGTCTGGAAAGGTTCTGTGCATATAGGAGATGTATAGAGAGGTGGTATTTGCATCATGTAAACTCAGCAGTAGGTTTGGTTGTGCTTGGAGGGAGAGGCCCAATTCTAGCCACAGGTTAGACTTGCATAGTATTTGGGAGAGAGTCAAAAAAGCCTATCACCTCCTGCCCCATCTCCCACTCAGGCCATCTAGTAGCCCACTATCCCTCAAGTGTGAATGCCTGGAAGAAGGCTTTGCCTATTTGTATCTTTGATATGTGGAGCCTGTTGTGATAGCACATGCTTATAATCCCAACTATTTGGGATTATAATATATAATATGTGATATATTATAATATATAATATATGCAATATTATATAATACATAATAAATATAAGCCAAAGGGGTGGAGGCATGGCTCAAGAAATAGAACAATTTTCTAACATGTCCAAGGCTCCAGGTTCCATCTACAGTTCAGGGGAAAAAGATACAAAAACCTTTCCTTAACTGGGGAAACCGTCTTCAGGAGTAATTTCAGGCCCAGGGAGACCGATGATGTTTTGACTTGGGAACCGAAGTCTTGTTGCTATGCTGCCACCGTCATGCACAGAACTAAAGGCTAGGTGCTTGCTGGGGTTGGGTGAGGGCAAAGAGGAACTGATGGCTGAAGAAGATGTTGGCAATGTAACTGCCTTTTGAAAGCCTTTCATACTACCTGATGCAGGAACTTCCTTCTACTCCACAGCTTCCTTCCCTGGAATGTTTTATAGGAAGCTGGAAATGTTTCCTCCCTAGAACCACTTCTTGATACGCTGAAATAAGAAAGATAGCAGTGTTTAAAAAAGAGGAAGAGGAAAGAAAGAAAGAAAAATGTGTTTTAGTTAGTCCGGAGAGGAAAGATTCAGTCTCTGAATTGTGTGTTCCCCCTGTTGACACGGTATTTGTTTTTGGTACCCTGGTATTGTATATATGTTTACTTGAATGATAGAAGGGAAGGGGAACAACAGAATGGTAAGATAAAAAAAAAAACCCAATGCCACAGCGATATACACAAGACAGTATGTTGGAAATGATCTGTACAACTTGGGGGTGGGGGAAGAGAAAGTAAGAGAAAAATGAGGAAAGGGCTAAGATGTTTGACAAGAAATGTACTTATTACCTTATGTATGTAACTGTAACCCCTTCTGTACCTCACCTTGACAAAACAATTTAAAAAGAGAATAATTTGATGCAGGTAGATCATTTTCCCAACACAACTTGAACAAACAGATTTGAAATTTTGTTATTTTATTTTAAATCTTCCATGCCTAAAAGTTTCCCTTTAAAATCAGTTTCAAAATAATCTAATTCATCAAGCAAATCTCTCTTCAGTCCACTCTAAAAACTGCAGCAAATATGAGTTTGTCAAGTATTCTTCAACCTGTCTGGATTTCCATGGAAACTGGTATGTCCTTGCTTGAAAAAAGACTAGATTTACTCAGAAGTGTTAAAACTAAAAGGAGAGCCCTGGAGACCCCACTGAAAGCTCATCATTTACTTTTTTCAGAAAGTCTTCTGGCTATGCTAATCCTCCCTCACCTCTTTTTGAGAATCGAGTGCAGAGATGGTGATGTCAAATAGGATCAACTGACACAGCCTGTTGTGCTCTGAGCTATCTATGATTATATAGAGATCTATAGATAGATCTACCTATCTATCTATAGATAGCTCTTTCTCTCTCTCTCTCTCTTTCTCTCTCTCTCTCTCTATCTATCTATATTTCAGGGCTCAAGAGCTTAGAAGGGACCCTAACATGTGCTTATATGTCACATGTTCTGTGAACTCTGCAAGAGAAAAATCTGTTTTTCCTTAATCAGAAGACTGCTGTCTGACAATGAGGTGGCTATGAATATCATTAGGCACATCTGAAGGAAAGTTGAGTTTGGATGTACTATTTTGGTTTGATGAGTATATCAGATATTTAATTAATTGATAAATTAGTTAAGATGCCCTCACTAACATCTGGGCCAAATTACCCAGTATAAAGAAACAAGGATGCCAACAAGTGATTAGTATCCTTTGTACTTTCCTGAAATCTTCCTGAAATCTTCCTGGAAGAAATTTCTTTTTTTTTTTTTAGGATTTTTTCTTTTATTGTGAAAATACTGTACAGAGGGGTTACAATTACATGGGCAAGATAATGAGTACATTTCTTATCAAGTATTGTAGCCTCCTCCTTTGTTTCCCCTTCCCAGCCCTTCCCATCCTCAGGAAGAAATTTCTTAGAGCTTCTTTCACCTTTGACTACAGCCCTAAAAATGGATGCATCACTACAAGTAAAAAAATCATAAAATGGATTTTTAAAAAATTATCAAAGATAAAAAGCAGGACTAAAGGTGTGACTTAAGCAGCAGAGTGCCTACAATACCATCAAATGTAGTGATGATAATGTAAACTTTACCATTTATGCAGAGACAAAGACTAAATTTTATTTTTAAATAGGAAATGTGACAAAATTATTGCTATAAAATTTTTTTTTTGGGTCCGGTTATGGGGCCTGAACTCTGGGCCTGGGCGCTGTCCCTCAGCTCTTCAGCTCAAGGCTAGCACTCTACCACTTGAGCAACAACGCCACTTCCAGCTTTTTTTTCTTTTTGCTTATATGGTGCTGAGGAATCGAACCCAGGGCCTCAGGCATGCAAGGCAAGCGCTCTACCACTGAGCCACCTTCCCAGCCCTATTGCTATAAATTTTAAGAAAAGTATCTGTGTCAGGAAAATAATTAACACAAGCATTGCCTTCTATGCTTTATAAAGATTTTGGCACTTGTCAGCTTTAAAGTTTTATAGTGTGATCTCTTTTGTCATTATAAATGAATAAGCATTTTCTCACCCAAGTTTGCACCCAAAAATTCTGCATTTTTTTTGTGGAACTTTCTTAGAACTTTATACATATCAATGCTGGAGGAAAATCAGGGAAGGCAGAGGATACAGGATCTCTCTTTAGTCTCATCGTTAAGCAAACATCTGGTAAAATCACCAGATACTCTTTGTTCCTTAAATGTGTTTAATCTCATATCAATGGTGAGAGAGGGGATCCGGAGATTTCCTAATTATTTCTTACCTATTATTGATAGTGGCAGAATGACTTCACATTTCAATAACCCTGGAAAGTTGTTTTGTGGGGGGATTGGGGGGGGTGGAGGGCTAGGAAAAGTTATATGCTGCCTAACTCACTTTCCTATAAACTGCTTGTTTTCTGGGATCAAGGATAGTTGCTGACCTATACTGTCCCATGTCTGCAAGAAACAAAGCCAATCCTTCTCCCTGGACAGCTGCAGGGTCTCAGTGGGAGAAAGACAATTCAAAGAAAAGATGAAGTTGACAGAGATTTTAGTTTTCCTCTCAGATTTTTTTCTTACAAGTTTAGCAGTGGCAGATGGTCAAACATGAAAGGAGAAAATAGGAACTGGAAATTTTTACCCTTTTTCTCCCTATCATCTCTTTGTGATAATCTAATTAATTGGAATCACAGGCCAGTTTTCCAGCAGGTACAAGAAACTCAAGTGTTTGCCTCAGTTCTGTCTCCCCTAAACTCCCAGATGCATGATGCCAGTAAGCAAAAGGCCCTTTTCATAACTGTATGACTGGAGGCATGGCTACATAGTCAGATTGGATCATTTTGAACAAATGTTCAGGGCCCTTTCAATGGAAAAAATTGCAGACTCACAACTGTTTGACAGGTAAGAGGGATATGATATCAAAATGATGTGTGTGATGAAAGTCTTTTGTGCAAAAGACCTTATGACATAGCTAAAAGCCCGAATATTTAACTTGCTAGTGTTTGTTTTAAGAAAATTTTCTTTCTGTGCTCAGTTTTCTCATCCATGAAATGGCTGTGGTAATACTCTATTAGTTGACTTTTGATTTGCTCAGTTTCATCCCTGTACTTACTCTCCTGTGAATCATAAGACAATTTGTTATCCAGAACTCTTTTGTCCTCTGGTCCCTGTGCAGGTTCAGCCAACAGGAGGCCTTGGCCAAAAATAGGAGGGCAGCAAGAAGAAGGAAAATAACCATTGTCCCTCATTTCCCTATTTGCCTCCTATGGTATGCTGAGAGTATTCTTCCATGGCTCTAGTGCCAGATAGTCATGGAAACCTCTTCTGTGGCCTCATCTCCTACATGCAGTTTTCATAGTAATTACAGCTCCTGAGACTTCATCCCAAAATTAGGCCCTGTAAATATGATCTCCTACCACTGTCCTGCCTTCTCAGGGTTGGTGGCAGCTTCTTATTCTTACTATTATCCAAGATGTATCCCAGATCCATTTGGCTTCTCAGCTCTTCAGTCAGACCTCAGTGATTTCCTATATTCAGTTCCTTCTATTTGACATACCTAGAGTGCTTTCCATTTTTCCTGATTCTACTTTGATTGTTACTGATACAAAACAATATACTGGGATACTGGGAGTATTAACAGGATATTGGGAGAATTAAGTGAGTTAAGGTATATAATTATTCAGCATATGATCCTAGAACACAGTAAATGCCCAGCAAATGATAGTTATTATCATTCACTTTCTCAGCAATGATCCTGAGGGTAGAGTGCATGAGTTAGTATTATTTTCTATTTTAATCTTAATAGTTAAACTATGAGATCACCTAAAGAGGAATTTGAAATGGACATATCTGCCAGGAAAGACTACTGAGTGTCTCTAGCTCATGTGCAGTCTTCAGTTTCCATAGAAACCAAGCAAAGAAAATTTGCTAAAGGAAGCCTAGAAAATAAGTAGATTCGGTCTGTATGATTATGTCTCAAACCCTTTAGCATACAAGCAGACTGTTATAACTATTATCTTATTGTCTCCTTAATATCTTTTTTTCTTATAATATGCAATAGACCCAGATTCTTTTTCCAATGCAGAGGATGACACAAAGTATAGGATTTCTTTGCCACAGCAGATTTCCTGTCACAACCTAAATAGTAGTGTTTTCAAGGCTACTGTCATTGTGTTTTTCTGCCAAACTGCAGGAGAAACTCAACTCTTGTCATTTTGTGGCTATTCAGAGGCTGTTTTCTGTCTTCTGTTAAGATACAGGAACAAATAGACAAACATATTAGGTTAAGCAAAACCTTAAAATAGAGAGGAACAAACTGAAATTTCAAATGACATCCTGGCAATGAGATCTCAGCTGGAATGAAGATATTAAATTTCCTTGCATGGGAGTGGGAAAGCAGGAGGGATCCTTGGGTCATTTGATTAGAATCTAACGCCTTGGAACTCCTTTTATAGCCATCAAAGCTGATGGCAGTAACAAGTCAGACAGCTCTGAGTCAGACCTGCCAGAATTTGAATCAATAACCAGGCAATCTTGTTTCAATTTCCAAGCAATTTTAAATCTTTTTCTTTAAAATGCCTTTGAGAGTCAAGGGAGTAATTGAGGAAATGGGAGGAATACCAAAATGAACTTTTTTTTTTGGGTCCGGTGGGGCCTGAACTCTGGGCCTGGGCGCTGTCCCTCAGCTCTTCAGCTCAAGGCTAGCGCTCTACCACTTGAGCCACAGTGCCACTTCTGGCTTTTTTCTTTTTGCTGAGGAATCGAACCCAGGGCCTCATGCATGCAAGGCAAGCGCTCTACCACTGAGCCACCTTCCCAGCCCCAAAATGAACTTTTCTGTGCAGAAGTAGGAGTCCAGAGGAATCCTCTGGATACTAGTAGGCTCTACTGTCCCAGCACCAACAGGAAAGCACCTACCTTCACAAAGACCTCCCTTGAATAGCTGTCATAGCTAGATGCACTTAGTCAGTTTGTTAGAGCACAGGGACACTAAAGCAAAACATGGGAGAAAAGAACTTGAAGGCTTGTGATTGGATTTCAGTGTGGTGGACAGACTGATACAAATCTGCCACTTCTCCATCTTTGGGACCCTAGGCAAATCACTTCATTTGTGCATTTTTACTGGCGTGTGTTCATTATACAAAGTTAAGTATTTCATTATATTTCCATATGTGAATATAATTTACTTTGATCATATTCTCCCAGTTTGTTATTTTTTAATCATGCCTCATTTCACAACACCTCCCCTTTAATGTTTTTACAAAATTTGCATGGATTCCATGATGACCTTTTCATATAAACATATGCTGTATGTTTGAATCATGTTTTCCTTCACTTTCTTTTTTCCTTCCACCTTCCACTGGTCCCCCTCACGCACATATCCCCCATTTATGTTCATGTCCTTTTCTCTTCCTTTTCTTTCTTTCTTTTTTTAAAAAAGATTTAGATTCTGTACAAAATAGAAAACATGCATCTTTTGTCTTTGTGAATCTGACTTATTTCACTTCACATGATGATTTCTGGTTTCCACCTATTTTCTTGCAAATGTCATAATTCCATTTTCCTTTATGGATTAATATTCTCTTGTGTCTATATGCCACATGTTCTTTATCCATTTTATCTCTTATGGGTACTGATGGTGATTCTGTAACTTGCTTGTTTATTGTGAATAAATAGTGCTAAACATGAGTATGCAAGTCTTCCTTCCTTCCTTCCTTCTTCCTTTTTTTTTTTTTTTTGTCTGTCGTGGGTCTTAAACTCTGGGCATGGGCACTGTCCTGCACTCTTCAGCTTAAGGCTAGCACTCTACCACTTGAGCCACAGTGCCACTTCTGGTGTTCTGGTGGTTAATTGGAGATAAGAGTCTCACCGACATTCCTGCCTAGGCTGGCTTTGAACCACAATCCTCAGATCTCAGCCTCCTGAGGATTACAGGTGTGAGCCACCAACACCTGGCTATTTCATGTTTTCTTTTTTAAATTATGTATTTTTTATTGTAAAGATATTGTGCAGAGGGGTTACAGTTACATGAGTAAGGTAATGAGTACATTTTCTATCCAGCATTGTTACCTCCTCTTTAGTTTTTCGCCTACTATCCCTTCCCTCCCTACCTCCCCAACTTCTCCCTCTTCCCCACCCCCGAAGTTGTAAAGTTCATTTTCAACATAGTGTCTTGTACATCTCCTTGTTACAATGGGTCAACCTGTATCCTTATTTCAGCATTTTGTTATTTTCCTTCCCCTCCCCAAATTAGAAAAATGTATATACAAGATGCAGGGCACTGGAATCAACTACAGTGAAGTCTGTTATACCATGGGGGAAGAACATACAAAAGAAACCAAAAAATCACTTAGTGCATTACAAGTACTTCATGTTTTCTTATATTCCTTCAAATATATGCTCAGAAGTGGTATAGCAGGATCATATGATAGTTCTCTTTTTTTAAGGAACTTTCATACTGATTTGAGTAGTGGCTATTGTAATTTACCTCCCTTCCAATAATGTATAATAAGGATTACCCTGCTATCACCATATCCTGCCCAAATTTATTGTTTTTTTCCTTGATGATAGATATTCTGACAGGGGTGAGATGGAATCTCAATGTTATTCTGATTTGAATTTCTTTTGTAGCTAAGGATGTTGAATTGTTCTTAATGTGTTTATTGACAGTATGTACTTTTTTCGAAACTACCTGTCCAATTTATTTACCTGTTTATTAACAGTATTATTTGTTCTTTTGGTATTAAATTTTTAGTTTTTTATATCTTTTAGATATTAATCCTTTGGCAGATGACTAGCTGGTATGCTTTCTCATTTTGTATGTTGTCCCAATATTCTCTCTGTTAATTGTTTTGGTGGGCAAGAAGCTTTTTGATTTAAAGTAATCCTATTGGTCATTCCTTGCCTTTATTTCCTTAGCTACTGGAGTCCTGCTCATATTCATGCTTTGCCTATGTCTATCTATACCTTGAAGTGTCTCCCTTATGTTTTCCTCTAGTACATTTAAAGTTTCAGATCTTATGGTGAGTTCTTTGATCAATTGGTGAGAGACAGGGATCTAGTTTCGGTCTTCTATGTATGGCTATTCAGTTTTGTCAGAAACATTTGTTGAAGAGGCTATCTTTTCTCCAGTATATATTTTTGGCCCTTTTGTTGAGAATCAAATGGCTGAGCTGCATGGACTTAGTTTTGAGTCTTTTAATTCTTTTCTATTTGTCTACATGTCTGTTTTTGTGCCAGTACCTTTTTTTTTTTGTTATTCTGTAGGACAATTTGAAGTCAGGAATTGTGATAACTCTAGATTGCTCTTTTTGCTCAGTATTGCTTTGGCTACTCTGGGTCTTTTGTGCTTCCATATGTCTTTTCTATTTCTGTGAAGAATGTAATTGAGATTTGGATGAGACTTGAGTTGTATCTGTAGATTGCTTTTAGTAACACGGCCAATTTCATAGCATTAATTCTACTGATCCATAAATGTAGAAGGTCTTCCAATCTTCTAACATCTTCTTCACTTTCTTTGGAATTTTAGAGTTTTTTTTCTCTTCCCTGATTAGGTTTATTCCTAAGGTAAATTGTGAAAAGATGGCTTTCTTTCTCAGCATGTTTATTTTTGAACTGATTTTGCATCCTCATATATTTCTGAAAGTGTTTTTCAGGTATAAGAGTTTTCTGGAAGAATCTGTAGGGTCTTTTAAGTATAGGATTATATCATCTGCAAATTTGATTCCTTCTTTTCCTATTTGCATCACTTTTATTTATTTTTTATTTTATTTTATTTTATTTGTGAACAAACTGTACAGAGGGGTTACAATTGCATGGGCAGGATAATGCGTACATTTCTTACCAAGCATTGCAGCCTCCTCCTTTGTTTACCCTTCCCATCCCTTCCCA